>NC_092281.1:2071072-2096072 GCF_036320965.1 Panulirus ornatus
TATGGAACAGATCTTCACGTTGAGTCAGAGATTCGAACACTTATGGAACAGGTTCGAACACGTATGGAACAGATGTTCACGTTGAGTCAAATTGTTTCTCTGAAAACGTGTGGATTACTTTCGAAAGCGAAAGATAATTGTCTGTGGGAATGAAAAGGCATGGCAGCAGGCCTGATGAACAAGGGCGTGTCGCCCTAGTTAGTCGTCCCAGAATAATCCAGTATGTCTTGGAGAAGTGAAGAACTAATTCGTCATGCAAATGGAGATGAAATGCAAGAAATGCAAGAGAGAGGAAAGGGGATGAAAAGGGCCAAGAATTCATGGCAGAACCAAGGGATATACAGAACAGAGATGAACGAGAGAATGAAACACAGAACAGAGAGAGAAACGAGAGAATGTAAAAAACAGAACAGAGATGAACGAAAGAATGGGAAAACAGAACAGAGAGAAACGAAAGAATGGGAAAACAGAACAGAGAGAAACGAAAGAATGGGAAAACAGAACAGAGAGAAACGAAAGAATGTGAAAACAGAACAGAGAGAAACGAAAGAATGGGAAAACAGAACAGAGATGAACGAGAGAATGAAAATAATCAAACGCAATTTATGAATTACAAACGTAACATTTTCTTATATACGTTAGAAAAAATTTATCCTCCCAAATTTCTTGAAATTATGACATAAAGAAAAACGACGTAGAAAAACACCGTATGATTGATAACGAACAAAAAGACGTTGTAAAATACACACTGATGAAGACCCTTTGAATCACGTGTTCACAGCCAATGGTTCAAATGCATTCTAATTCTAATGGCACGTCAAAGGTGATGGGAAATACGTAAAGAATCAACTTGAAAATCTAATCTAATCGCTTGGTCCTGATGATGAGGCCTGGGTGGGGGGTTTAAAAAGAGGTCAGAAGGTAAATAATATTTTCCCTTAACCCCCAAATCACTTCCTTACGATAAGGGACTAAAAGGCTCTTAAATACTGAGACATTTCACCCCTATGTACACGAAAGGGGATGAGAAATAGGCCTTGAATTACCCTCCACTTAAGTCTCCCTTCCCTTCAGAGAAAACGAAAAGAAAAAAATGAATAATGAGAGAAATTATCTACAGACTTCTCGAACAAACTGTAATCATGAGCAATCAGGTCAGCTTCCACAACAAAAGATAATTCCAAACGAGTTCACTGGAATTTTTTTAATTAGGCACGACCACTGGAATGAAGAGAAACCTTCAGTTATATATCAAACAGACTTTCAAAAGACATTCGTCAAAGTACATCATTTAAGAAACTACAAAGTAAATGAAACTGTATTGTCATATGAGGACGTATGTGTACAATTTCAGGCTGGTGTGGTGACAAGTGAGGACATGTGTGGTTTTAAAATGGGAACGCGTCTGTCTGGTTGGAAGTGACAAGTGGCGTGCCTCATGGATCGATCCTCGGTCCCACTCTTTCTTTATCTACGTTTCCCAACGAAAACTGAGTCTTAACCATGAGGCAGAGCCATACATAAGCAAGGCTGTGAAATAATGCAAGGAGATGGTGACATAGTAGTAAAATGACCAAAGAAATGGAAAATTAACCAACACAAACGTAACATTATGCAAATTGGCAGAGACTAATTGCTTGCCAAACATGTCATCGAAAATAACTGAAGAAAAGAAGGATTTTGGAGTGACCAGCAAAATTTCTGAAGGGTTTCTAACAGTGTGCAGTACCAATCCCTAAAGAAGACAGAATATTAGATTCTATAATAAGACACATCATCCACACACCAAACACAATCCTGACACATTAGAAAGAACGAATCTTACGTATGCAAAACACTTCCGGTTATCGAACAACAAAGAGGGTGAGGAAAAACTATGGAACACGTACAAAGAAGGACAACAAAACTAATTCCACTTTCACGAAACCTACCATATGAAGACGAGATTGGACGAAACAATCGTTTCTCACTCTGGAAACGTAAAGAGTTTGTGGTGGCTTGTTACAAGCTCAGAGAGAAAAAAAGAAACTGAATAAATTCGACGCTAAAAATCACGAAGATCTTTTTTCGAAAGTCAGGACAGTGCAGCTGCCTGAACAAACACAATGAAATTGGAAGCTCAAAGATGCACCACCACAGTGGTGGTGTTGGTGGAGTTGGGGTGGTGGTAGGAGGGTGGACTTCTCCTCAGCAAACATAACTGCTGAAGGTTGGAGCAAGTTCCAATCAAATGTTAATACAGAGAATGAGAATGATATATATATATATATATATATATATATATATATATATATATATATATATATATATATATATATATATATATACATTCATATATATGCCCCTATGAGTCCACGGGGAAATGAAACACGATAAGTTCCCAAGTGCACTTTCGTGTCATAATCACATCATCAGGGGAGACACAAGAGAGAAATATGACAGTCAGTTGATATACAACGAAGAGACGAAGCTAGGATGCCATTTGGTATATATATATATATCTTTCATTCCTGACTGCACCCACTGGCAGAGCATAATACAGCAGAGCGTAGTGCAGACTTGCTTTCTGTTTCCATTCTTTCCGACAGAATTCCACGTTTGCTTTACCCGCGACAATGCACAGACTTTCTGCCATTGTTCCCCCCCCACCGTGGCTGCTGAAGTTGAGTGGATGGCTCCGGGAGTGAGCCTTCTCTACTGTTCGATCCCAACCTTAATTACCACGAAGCAGAAACCAGTGGATAACCAGGGTAACAAGGCCAACAGGTCTTCTGCTATCTACATTTCCAGGGCACTACTACTACTACTACTACTACTACTACTACTACTACTACTACTACTACTACTACTACGACTACTACTACTTCTACTACTACATGATAACTACTTCTACTACTACTTGTTCAACTTATAACATCACCACGTAACCTAACCTGTATCATCAATGATACAAGAACTTCAGCTAACGTTCCTGCAATTTCTCTTTCTACTCTCGCCATCATAACAACCACAACAATTGTAGTTGAGTATCATTACCAGTGTGAGCCACCTGTTCTCTCTAACTATCGCCACTTCGAAAACTATGAAGGACCTATTCCTTACGGATGACACCCACCCTCCAATAGCAATCCAGCCCTACGTAACGAGGCACATCTCTAACAACCCCATCCAAACACACCGTGTAAATAAACCCCTCCCCCCCCCCTAACCCCCTAATCTGTGTCGAAGAAATGAGGAAAAATATTGATAAAATCCTGAAGGAATAATAACTGGTGAGGGATAATTGGGAAGTGATCGACATGGGTCGCCTAACACACATCTCCCTCCCTCTGAGCCAGCCCAGCCCAGCCCAGCCCAGACCAGCTCGGCCCAGCCCAGACCAGCCCAGCCCAGCCCAGCCCACACCAGCCCAGTCCAGCCCAGACCAGACCAGCTCGGCCCAGCCCAGCCCAGCCCAGCCCAGCCCAGCCCAGACCAGCCCAGCCCAGACCAGCCCAGCCCAGCCCAGCCCAGCCCAGCCCGGCCCAGACCAGCCCAGCCCAGCCCAGCCCAGCCCAGCCCAGCCCAGCCCGGCCCAGACCAGCCCAGCCCAGGCCAGCCCAGCCCGGCCCAGACCAGACCAGCCCAGCCCAGCCCAGCCCAGCCCAGACCAGCCCAGCCCAGACAAGCCCAGCCCAGGCCAGACCAGACCAGCCCAGCCCGGCCCAGACCAGCCCGGCCCAGACCAGCCCGGCCAAGCCCAGCCCGGCCCAGACCAGCCCGGCCAAGCCCAGCCCGGCCCAGACCAGCCCGGCCAAGCCCAGCCAGCGACTTGAGCGAAAAGGTCACAGGAATATTTTAAGATACTAAGCCTGAGGAAAAGGTCTTAGTGGAGGGGGGGGGGGGGGAGCGTCCCTGGAGCAGCAACAGAAGCAGAGCAACGGCAGGAGCAACAGAAGCAGAACAACGGCAGGAGCAACAGAAGCAGAGCAACGGCAGGAGCAACAGAAGCAGAGCAACGGCAGGAGCAACAGAAGCAGAGCAACGGCAGGAGCAACAGAAGCTGCGACAGCTTCAACAACAACAGAAGCTGCGACAGCTTCAACAACAGCAGAAGCTGCGACAGCTTCAACAACAACAGAAGCTGCCACAGCTTCAACAACAACAGAAGCTGCCACAGCTTCAACAACAACAGAAGCTGCCACAGCTTCAACAACAACAGAAGCTGCCACAGCTTCAACAACAACAGAAGCTGCCACAGCTTCAACAACAACAGAAGCTGCCACAGCTTCAACAACAACAGAAGCTGCCACAGCTTCAACAACAACAGAAGCTGCCACAGCTTCAACAACAACAGAAGCTGCGACAGCTTCAACAACAGCAGAAGCTGCGACAGCTTCAACAACAACAGAAGCTGCCACAGCTTCAACAACAACAGAAGCTGCGACAGCTTCAACAACAACAGAAGCTGCCACAGCTTCAACAACAACAGAAGCTGCCACAGCTTCAACAACAAGAGAAGCTGCGACAGCTTCAACAACAACAGAAGCTGCCACAGCTTCAACAACAACAGAAGCTGCCACAGCTTCAACAACAACAGAAGCTGCCACAGCTTCAACAGCAGCAGAAGCTGCCACAGCTTCAACAACAACAGAAGCTGCCACAGCTTCAACAACAACAGAAGCTGCCACAGCTTCAACAACAACAGAAGCTGCCACAGCTTCAACAACAACAGAAGCTGCCACAGCTTCAACAACAACAGAAGCTGCGACAGCTTCAACAACAACAGAAGCTGCCACAGCTTCAACAACAACAGAAGCTGCCACAGCTTCAACAACAACAGAAGCTGCCACAGCTTCAACAACAACAGAAGCTGCCACAGCTTCAACAACAACAGAAGCTGCCACAGCTTCAACAGCAGCAGAAGCTGCCACAGCTTCAACAACAACAGAAGCTGCCACAGCTTCAACAACAACAGAAGCTGCCACAGCTTCAACAACAACAGAAGCTGCCACAGCTTCAACAACAACAGAAGCTGCCACAGCTTCAACAACAACAGAAGCTGCGACAGCTTCAACAACAGCAGAAGCTACCACAGCTTCAACAACAACAGAAGCTGCCACAGCTTCAACAACAGCTGTGCCACCTACCACAGCTGTACCACGCCATCTGGTGCTTTCCTTCCCGCCATTAACCCCCCCCACTAAAACAAGGAATTATCTCTTTATTCATCACTAGGCTTCGATCTAGAGCGGGACTCTCGTTCGCTCGCTACATTGATCCCAACGCGCTTGTTGCGAATTATTGATGGGTGAACTGTGAGTCACGGTGGCGAGGAGGAGGAGGAGGAGGAGGAGGAGGAGGAGGAGGAAGAGGAGGAGGAGGAGGAGGAGGAGGAGGAGGAGGAGGAGGAAGAGGAGGAGGAGGAGGAGGAGGAAGAGGAGGAGGAGGAGGAAGAGGAGGAGGTGAAGAAGAAGAAGAAGAAGAAGAAGAAGAAGAAGAAGAAGAAGAAGAAGAAGAAGAAGAAGGAGAAGAAGAAGAAGAGGAAGAGGAGGAGGAGAAAGAGGAGGAGAAGGAGGAGGAGGAGGAGGAGGAGGAGGAGGAGGAGAAGAGTAAGTAAGAAACTTACGTTCTTGAAATGTGGACGCCTGGCGGACATCCCCAAACTGTGACGGAGCGGACCACATGACGTAAGCCAATACGTTACCCAGTGTACGACGAGTCGTAAAACAGGATATAATCGTTAACGCAAACGCGACAGTTCATCAAGCGTTACGTACAAGTAAGTAACTCCATTTTTCTCGAGTGCGTTGACGTGCATGGTCAACATTGGAGTGTGGGGAGGCGATGATGCTTCACGTAACCACGAAATGACTTGGGTTCACCTTAGGGCTACGGAGACGCAGGGCTGCGCATGCGTGCTGCTGCGATGCAGAACACAGTGCTATGCAACATACACGCACAAGGTCGACAACCAGGGGGGGGGGGGGGCATAGAAAGGCATACATACATACGGACAATCACATGTTTACCAAATGGCGTCCTAGCTACGTCTCTTCGATGTATATCAACTGACTGTTATATTTCTCTCTTGTGTCTCCCCTGATGATGTGATTATGACACGAAAGTGCACTTGGGAACTTTTCGTGTTTCATTTTCCCCGTGGACTCATAGGAATACGGATACGAATAAAGTGCATATGAACGCGCACCTTCATACAACACACAAACCTCCAACAGTCAGGATCGAACCCGGGACCCCTTGTGCCACAGGCGGGAGCGCTACCACTAGGCTATGGTGGAAACGACAACATAATCCTGGGGGTTTGGATAGGTCAAAGGCCAAGGCATGAATGTCCAAAGGTCGTCCCGTCATGCTCAAGGGTCGTATCGTCGTGCTCAAGGGTCGTACCGTCGTGGACAAGGGCCGTACGCCGTATTGAAGGGTCGAACGTTGCACTCAAGGGTCGTCCTTTCGTGAACAAGGGTCGCCATACGTCGTGCTCGAGGGTCGTCCTATCGTGCACAAGGGTCGTCGTACGTCGTGCTCGAGGGTCGTCGTACGTCGTGCACAAGGGTCGTCATACATCGTGCACAAGGGTCGTCGTACGTCGTGCACAAGGGTCGTCGTACGTCGTGCTCGAGGGTCGTCGTACGTCGTACACAAGGGTCGTCGTACGTCGTGCTCGAGGGTCGTCGTACGTCGTGCACAAGGGTTGTCGTACATCGTGCACAAGGGTCGTCGTACGTCGTGCACAAGGGTCGTCGTACGTCGTGCTCGAGGGTCGTCGTACGTCGTACACAAGGGTCGTCGTACGTCGTGCTCGAGGGTCAGCTGGCAGACCAAAAAGTAGCATGGGCGAGGCGGGCGAGGCCCAAGGAGGACCCAAAAGAGACGAGTCAGACTTACGACAGGAGATAACTTTACGTCTGACGTAGGTGAGCTGCCGCTGGACTTCCGCATGGCCATCGCAAGGACCGGGTCACCTTCCGTTCGGGGTCAACACCAGCCAAGATCAATCAACCCTTGAGAACCATTTCCGGTGAAATCGACACCCAGGAAACGCTCAGATCCCACAAGAACACTTTAATGTCCCTCTGCTTCAGGCTGGATCAACCTCCAGTGTATATATATACATATATATATATATATATATATATATATATATATATATATATATATATATATATATATACATATAAGTGATATATAAAACCTGCGACATTTTCCCATCTCAACACGCCTCCACACACCCCCTCAACACACAGCAACACTAAATATAATAACCCAAAAACACAACAGGTTTTGATTTCCTTTCGATTTGCTTTTCTAATTCGCTATAACACGCTTCACGAGATACAATTAATCTGCTAATGGAACATCTACATCTCTTTTTATGTAAATCATTCCCACTTTTTTTTTTTTCAATGTAGACTCCATTACCATGATTGGTCTAATGTATAATTCCCTGATGAAATGTCTCTTGTCTCAGCTATACACACTTATTGATATTACCAACAATATATATATATATATATATATATATATATATATATATATATATATATATATATATATATATATATATATATACTGAGAGAGAGAAAGACAGAAAGTTAAATGTCTTCCTGCCTTAGAAAGGTCGCGTCAGGAACCAAAAGACAATGGCCATGTTTGCACACATCCAGCCTGCGCATCTTCATCTCCCCAGCTGCCATCTCTACACTCCCTGTCGACTGACTGAAGAAAACACTTAACCCTCACTACATATGTATCTTTAGACCATCTACACACCGTGCAGTCTGTCCAAAGTCATCCACGACTCCGTCACTTACACCACTAAACACCAAACACTCCACTCCTCCCATCCTTATCCAACCATCACTTGGGAAAAGGTTACCGCGCCACTGTCACCTCCTATCACCAGAGATCCCTCGTACCCTTGTGTATGTTTAGTTACCACCAAACTATTCCTGCTCATAAAGGCTGCCTCAAAACACTAGCACGTCGCTACCCTTATACCACATCGACCCAGTACATATATCCAACGCATGCATCTCGCCCTCCGAGATATCAAGCCCCGATACCCCAAAGCTTCCTTGACTCCAACTTCTCATCTCTTTGGTGTCCACTTTCCCCTCCTCCGCTCCTTCCACTCTTGCCACCATCCTTCCTCATCACTCATCCTCACTGCCACACCTCATCTCACACCTCCCCACCTCACACCACAGAGCGTCCTCGGGCGCTTCATTTCCGACACGACTCCCTTAATCCCTTCCTTCGCACTGGAGGCCTATGACTCATATCCACACAACACCATCGAGACTAATGCGTCTGGAGACGTATTATTATAGACCTGTCCTTCCACATGGCTCCTTAGTGCGCCTAGGAGAAGTTACGACCTTCTTCCAAGTGCTTCTCACACATGTTCTTCTGAGCAAGCCACTGGGCCACAGACACTCGACTAATACTGAAATATTGCTCCACTTCAGTTATATGCTTCGCGCACGACACCCACCTGTCTTGATACCCCTGTCCTATACACCTTATCAGAAAAACTCAAAAGACTTTTACCTACCGCTTGAAATTCGACCATTCAACAATTTCGTACACCATGCTTTTCAGAGGCGCACCATACATTCACAACCGCCAGTCCTCAAACACCTCACCTAATGCAATGCGATTGTCGAACAGTCTAACAAACCAAATAGCAACATCGCCTTCCTATATCCTTGAGTAATTCAACTACAGTCACATCCACTCCTGCAGTCCCATCCACTCCTGCAGTCCCATCCACTCCTGCAGTCCCATCCACTCCTGCAGTCCCATCCACTCCTGATGTTGTACCACGTTTGTCCCATCTTTTCATCATCCCAGTCAACATAACTTTAACTCACTCCTCACGCCACCTCGACTCAAACACACCGCAATTGGCCTCCCTATCATCCAACATTGCAGGATATTTACTTCAATTCCTCTTCATATCTGATATCATTTGTTTCATTCTTGCTCTCGTCTCACATTACTTTCCTGTTATAATTACACCATTCATCTTCTACAAACATTTCCTTATTCCCATCAATACTTTCTCTTCCAACCTTTCATCTGATGTCTTTTTTGTTTTAAAACTTTCGTACCTTTCATTTAACCTCCTGCCACTTTCACTCGTATTCCTCCTAATCACACGAGACTTTTCGACAGAAATTGGACATAAACATCCTTCTTCTCTCTCTTTCACTCAAGACACCTTTATCATTCCACCAATCACTTCCCTTTGTCATACACACACACACACACACACACACACACACACACACACACACACACACCCTACCTCCTTCGTGTATGCAACACACTTCACTCACACACTTAAGCACCGCTTCCCTTTAATACCTTTCACCCATCTTCCACTCCCCTCGGCACATTTAGTCTCATCATCCGGTATCTCCGCTCACAGACTCCTTTTTTCAAGCTCGCTCATTTCCACCACTTTCATTTTTCTCTCACACTTATGTCACTTCTTATCTCAACCTACCATTCCATATTTACCCTCCTTTACACCAAGATATGATCGGATATCCAATCTACCGTCAGTCAAGACGTGGTCACACATCCAACCATCCTTCCATTGCATGTCCATCAATGGCTTTCCAATCACTCGCTCCAAAAGGTCACCAGGCACACAGGTGACCCCGTGGGTCATCGCGTCACCAGGCACACACCAGACCAGGTGACCTTGACACCACAGGTCACCAAACAGAGCAGACAATGGGACACAAGACCCGCGGGAAATCACCAACACAGCAGACCAATGTAGCAGGTAACATGGCCGGGTGGCAAATGGGAAAGCAAGATAAAACTTGATAGTCTACGGATATGTTATCTAATAGGCAGTTATCAACGGTAGTTTACATTCCTTGGTCTTCGAGCGATGGAGACAAGATAGTTGAGGCCAGGCAGGCCATCAGAGACCACACGAAGTCGTCAGGTCACACAACCCCAAGGTCAGCTCGGTAGGCAGGTCAGAAGTCGATCGAAGGAGGAACCTGACGGTGTTGACGGAGGTGTATTGCTGTGTGTGTGTGTGTGTGGGAAGACTGGGTGGTGAAGACACTATGATGAGATATTCCCCTCCTGGTGGAGGAAGCCCCTAGGCGGACGAAGGCGTCGCTTACTTATTTCACGCAGGGGCGCCTCCATCAGGCCTTGCTGGGCGCATACACTACCCAACTGGAAAACGAGATGGCTCCTTCTAACTCCCACGAGAGAAGGTCAGGGGAGCAGCGAAACGGCCTGGGATGAGGCGGGAATGAAACGGGAGAGGTGGAAAAGGAGGACCCACTCTTTATTTCCCCTCTTGTGATGGAAGACAACACTAGATTTCATTCTTTTTTTTTCTTGAAGCCTTATCTATATTCCATGGTTTTTCTTTAAGGTCGTTCGATGTCTGGCGTACGTGGGGGAGGTCTCCCACGTACGCCCCGGGTGCACATAGTGTTGTACAGTGCGCACTGTACGGTGCGCATCGTGAGGTTGTACCAAACTTAAATGTTCACTCTTGCATCCTCTCTTCACCCTCTCTTCACCCTTCTATCTAAGTTCTCAGAATTCTAAAAAAACAATGAATAACAATATCATTATCATCTTTATCCTTATCATTATCATCATCATCATCATTATTATTATTATCATTATTATCATTCCCACAGCTGGGCTTTAAGGAATGGGTTTCCAGCTGACGGCAACACAGACAGAGACAAAGGCAGACAGACAGGCATGGGAGCAGCGGACGTCAGAAATGACAGAAGGGCTGGAGGCCAGCCAAGGGGAAGGGCCCGAGAAGCTATGTACAGACTCGAACCCCCGCCGTGGCCAGGGCGAAGACCATCCAAGGTCTTTGATAGTGAGGTTTATTCCCTGGAAGGTGAAGGTTACAGGGCAACAGGGGACGGTGGGTGGAGGGTGGAGGACGTGGGGGTGGAAGGGCGGTGGAGAACGTGGGATGTTTAGGGGAAAGAGTGTGGAGCGCATGGATGGTGGGGATGTGGAGCTAAGGGTGGAGGATGTGGAAAGATGTGGGAGAGACGGAGGAAGGGGGTTGGTGGAGAACTTGTCGAGGCAGGAGTGGAGGATGTGGAGAAGGCGGTGGGATGTGGAGTGATGACGGCCAATGTGGAAGAGAGGAGGTAGATGATAAAGAGATGTGGAGTGGTAGCAGACGTTGCGAGGAAAGTGCGGTACTGGAGGCTGTGGGAAAGGGAGTGGAAAGGGGGATGAAATGTATGGAATGGGTATGGCGGAACGTGAGGAGATTTGGGGACACGAGAGCTTGTGGAAGGGGGCTGGTGGATGACTGAGGGACGGTATACTGGAATGTGTGGAAAGGGGGGCTGGTGGACGATGTGTTGTGGAGAGGAAGTCTCGCAGGTGAGGTGCATGTGACAACGAACAATTACGGAGATCATGTCACTCAGTATAGCATTATATTCGCTCCTAATACACAGAGTACATAGCATTACGAAGACAGAACACAGACGACAAAGAGGGAAATGCGCATTATATATAGATATCCCATATAACCTTATAGACAAGGGATTGTTATGTCTTGAAGGAACACAGCACAGCAATATCCCTTCACACAGGATATTAGCAAAAAAGAAAAAAAAAGGAAACTTATAAAATATGTATGGTGGTGTGAGGGTCCAGCCAACCCCAGCTGCTTATTGGCTTCTGTCCTCGGCTTTGGTGTCGTGGTGGAGGTGGTGGTGTTGGTGGGGAGGACGCCCAGTGGACGGAAGAGGATATGTAAACACCTCGCGTTGTGTGGGGAGGGAGGGCAGAGAGTGGAAGAGCCCCAGTATAACCCAGGGCGTAGCAAAAGGTCATAAACCCGGGAGGAAGGAGGTCTAAAGACAGCGAGGAAGGCAGGATGAAACACGAAGTAAAAATCCTCAACTTTAGGAGATGATAGAAACAGAAGAAGGAAGCTATGGCGTCAGAATGCGAATGAAGATGACAGAAGGGGTTTGAAAACGCTGGAGATCACGATGGCACACAGGTGTAACACATACTTCTGTTTATATATATCAAGTTAATATCCCAGTTGCTCTCATATACAGAACCTTGGGAGTCTTGCTTTTTGAGAAAAGACGCTCACAAACAGACTTCTAAGACGAAACGGTTAGCAAACATAGCGGCCACGCCCACACCATTAACTTCCACCAGCGTGGTCGACCCCTCACTGCTTCGAACACCCAGTTCCCATCGAAGTCAGTCAGCCCAGCAGCCACTGGCTCAAGACGCACCTTCGAGCCAACCAGCACCACTGATGTTTGCAACCACGTTACTCTAAACCCGAGGAGCCGTTGGGAGATTCTGCAATTTCAGCAGCAGTCCAACGAGTGACTTTTCTCCTTTTATTTTTTTTTTGTTACGAGTCTTCGGTGCTTCACTCTCCCTCGGCCACCATCTTAAGGAAGAACTTACGCGGGACATGGCCAACACCCGTTTCGAGGAGCACCTTGACCAATGGGAACTACGACGGCCCTCCCGTAGAACAAAAGCACAAAACGGCAACGCCAAACTAACTCAGGGCTCGCTTATTACCTCCTACAGAAGCTCCGCGAGACCCGGTAGCCACGCACCTCATCTCTTACACCTACCATAACGTCTGTCTCCAACACCTCACCTCACATCTTCTTCCCATAATCATGCACAGTACAGTTGCATCTTGCAATGGGCGACAATACCTATAGAGATCACCATAGAATACATTAAATTGCTATCACTTGCGCTTCTCTCTCTCTCTCTCTCTCTCTCTCTCTCTCTCTCTCTCTCTCTCTCTCTCTCTCTCTCTCTCTCTCTATCTATCTATATCTATCCATCTATCTGTCTGTCTGTCTATCTCACTAACAGTCTCTCACTTTCTTCACCTCTCTTCTCTCTCTCTCTCTCTCTCTCTCTCTCTCTCTCTCTCTCTCTCTCTCCCTCAGTCCTCACCGAGAAAACAGATCATTAAAGAGTTAAAAGGACACCTAAAATCGCATGGGATTTCCCCTCTGCAGTGAGTGAGTAAGTTGGGCAGCGATGCGTCCACCACTGGAGAAGACCACTGGCGAAGAAGACCACTGGCGAAGAAGACCACTGGCGAAGACCACTGGCGAAGAAGACCACTGGCGAAGAAGACCATTGGCGAAGACCACCACTGGCGAAGAAGACCACTGGCGAAGAAGACCACTGGAGAAGACCACTGGCGAAGAAGACCACTGGCGAAGACCACCACTGGCGAAGACCACAGTGGGGAGAGGCCGGTGGGAACACTGGCAGCAGCCAGAGAAGAAGCATCAAGTCAAAGTTTTGAGTGATGGGAAGAGAAGCGGCGCTATCCGCTGGGATGAGGAAACTGTCAGCCAGCGTCAGGCGATGGCGTATCAGCTGATGTGTGTGTGAGAGAGAGAGAGAGAGAGAGAGAGAGAGAGAGAGAGAGAGAGAGAGAGAGAGAGAGAGAGAGAGAGAGGTGAAGAAAGTGAGAGACTGTTAGCGAGATAGACAGACAGACAGATAGATGGATAGATATAGGTACATAGATAGATAGATAGATAGATAGATAGATAGAGAGAGAGAGAGAGAGAGAGAGAGAGAGAGAGAGAGAGAGAGAGAGAGAGAGAGAGAGAGAGAGAGAGAGAGAGAGAGTCGGGGGGAAGTTACTGTCAGATATGAGGAGTCACGCAAGCAATGAGGGCGTGTCTCATTATCATACATTTCCCCCCTCCTCATATCACTGTCACAGTACCTGACATTGGGCAGGTAGAGGGCACGCCCTTGGGCGAAGCCCCTGCGAGATAAACTGATAACGATCGTAGACAAGAAGAAGAAGAAGAAGAAGAAGATAACATCCTTCAGGTATTAAACTTGAGTTCCTCTGGTTATGATCAGATCAGCCTCTCGCAGGTGGAAACGTCCCAGAAGGAGGGGGAAAAGACAAAGGAAAAGGAAGGAGAATTCCCACAGTTTTTCTTGACGGAGGGTAAGAGCAGGCTAATCCTCGTGGGGCTTCGCATCCCCACGGAAACTACAGGAAGCAGCAGGCAATCGCGTGCCTGCCACGGCTCGAAGTCGTAAGGGCTGGGATACATGCAGGTCTGGGATACACGCAGGGCTGGGATACATGCAGTGCTGAGATACACGCAGGTCTGGGATACATGCAGGGCTGGGATACACGCAGGTCTGGGATACATGCTGGGCTGGGATACAGGCAGTGCTGGGATACAGGTAGATATTTTCCTTCAGTTACATACAGTATGGACGATGCGAGGTGTCAAAAAAAAGAAATGAAAACATAAAACTAATCATGAAGAGGAACGCGTCTACCAGCGTGAAAGAATGGCACATAAAAACTTCAGAACAAACCATACCAAACAAAAGAACAAAGAAGTTTCAGCAAACTTCAGCGAGACACATGAAGAAGAAGAAGAAGAAGAAGAAGAAGAAGAAGAAGCAGAAGAAGAGGAAGAAGAAGAAGAAGAAGAAGAAGAAGAAGAAGAAGAAGAAGAAGAAGAAGAAGAAGAAAAGGAAGAAGAAAAGGAAGAAGAAGAAGAAGAAGAAGAAGAAGAAGAAGAAGAAGAAGAAGAAGAAGAAGAAGAAGAAGCAGAAGAAGAGGAAGAAGAAGAAGAAGAAGAAGAAGAAGAAGAAGAAGAAGAAGAAGAAGAAGCAGAAGAAGAGGAAGAAGAAGAAGAAGAAGAGGAAGAAGAAGAAGAAGAAGAAGAAGAAGAAGAAGAAGAAGAAGAAGAAGAAGAAGAAGAAGATGAAGGCGCCCGTCAGTCAGCGTGAGGGAGTCAGAAATGGATATACAAGTTTTGCGTCTCAATCTGGAGGCTTAGTATGATGTGAGGTGTGTGTGTGTGTGTGTGTGTGTGTGTGTGTGTGTGTGGGACGTTGCGGGATATGTCAACTTAAGGGATAAGCTTCCATCATAATGACTGTCCCTTACATTTGTGACCCAGACTGTGGCCCTGGACATGGAACGACCCTGGACCCTGGATAAGATTTTAATCATGGAGGAGGGGTTAGGGAAGGGGAGGGGGAAAGAAAGGGTTATCAGATAATGGACCCAGAAATGGCTATGGCGAGGGGGGGGGGGGGGAGAGGGGGACTGGCTAGGGGTCGTCTTGCTTACAAAAAAAGGGCGTGAGTGTGGGCGGGACCTGTGTGGCGAAGGGTCTAAGGTCGTGGGAAAACCCGAAGACAGAGGCGAGAGGTTGTAGGTTGTGAGATTGGCTAGGATGTGGTAGGGAACTTGGGTATGGCAAGAAGGCCTGGGTCACAATGGCAAGGCCTGGGTCACACTGGCAAGGCCTGGGTCACACTGGCAAGGCCTGGGTCACACTGGCAAGGCCTGGGTCACAGTGGCAAGGCCTGGGTCACAGTGGCAAGACCTGGGTCACACTGGCAAGGCTTGGGTCACAATGGCAAGAAGGCCTGGGTCACACTGGCAAGACCTGGGTCACAATGGCAAGGCCTGGGTCACAATGGCAAGGCCTGGGTCACACTGGCAAGGCTTGGGTCACAATGGCAAGAAGGCCTGGGTCACACTGGCAAGACCTGGGTCACAATGGCAAGGCCTGGGTCACAATGGCAAGGCCTGGGTCACAATGGCAAGGCCTGGGTCACAATGGCAAGGCCTGGGTCACAATGGCAAGGCCTGGGTCACAATGGCAAGGCCTGGGTCACAGTGGCAAGGCCTGGGTCACAATGGCAAGGCCTGGGTCACAATGGCAAGGCCTGGGTCACAATGGCAAGGCCTGGGTCACAATGGCAAGGCCTGGGTCACAATGGCAAGGCCTGGGTCACAATGGCAAGGCCTGGGTCACAATGGCAAGGCCTGGGTCACAATGGCAAGGCCTGGGTCACAATGGCAAGGCCTGGGTCACACTGGCAAGGCCTGGGTCACAGTGGCAAGACCTGGGTCACACTGGCAAGGCCTGGGTCACAATGGCAAGGCCTGGGTCACACTGGCAAGGCCTGGGTCACAGTGGCAAGGCCTGGGTCACAGTGGCAAGGCCTGGGTCACAATGGCAAGGCCTGGGTCACACTGGCAAGGCTTGGGTCACAATGGCAAGGCCTGGGTCACACTGGCAAGGCTTGGGTCACAATGGCAAGGCCTGGGTCACAGTGGCAAGGCCTGGGTCACACTGGCAAGGCCTGGGTCACACTGGCAAGGCTTGGGTCACAATGGCAAGGCCTGGGTCACACTGGCAAGGCCTGGGTCACACTGGCAAGGCTTGGGTCACAATGGCAAGGCCTGGGTCACACTGGCAAGGCCTGGGTCACACTGGCAAGGCCTGGGTCACACTGGCAAGGCCTGGGTCACACTGGCAAGGCCTGGGTCACAATGGCAAGGCCTGGGTCACACTGGCAAGGCCTGGGTCACACTGGCAAGGCCTGGGTCACAATGGCAAGGCCTGGGTCACAATGGCAAGAAGGCCTGGGTCACAATGGCAAGGCCTGGGTCACAGTGGCAAGGCCTGGGTCACAGTGGCAAGGCCTGGGTCACACTGGCAAGGCCTGGGTCACAGTGGCAAGGCCTGGGTCACACTGGCAAGGCCTGGGTCACAATGGCAAGGCCTGGGTCACAATGGCAAGGCCTGGGTCACAATGGCAAGGCCTGGGTCACAGTGGCAAGACCTGGGTCACACTGGCAAGGCCTGGGTCACAATGGCAAGGCCTGGGTCACACTGGCAAGGCTTGGGTCACAATGGCAAGGCCTGGGTCACAATGGCAAGGCCTGGGTCACACTGGCAAGGCCTGGGTCACAGTGGCAAGGCCTGGGTCACAATGGCAAGGCCTGGGTCACAATGGCAAGGCCTGGGTCACAATGGCAAGGCCTGGGTCACAATGGCAAGGCCTGGGTCACACTGGCAAGGCCTGGGTCACAATGGCAAGGCCTGGGTCACAGTGGCAAGACCTGGGTCACACTGGCAAGGCTTGGGTCACAATGGCAAGGCCTGGGTCACAATGGCAAGGCCTGGGTCACAGTGGCAAGACCTGGGTCACACTGGCAAGGCTTGGGTCACAATGGCAAGGCCTGGGTCACACTGGCAAGGCTTGGGTCACAATGGCAAGGCCTGGGTCACACTGGCAAGGCTTGGGTCACAATGGCAAGGCCTGGGTCACACTGGCAAGGCTTGGGTCACAATGGCAAGGCCTGGGTCACAGTGGCAAGGCCTGGGTCACACTGGCAAGGCCTGGGTCACACTGGCAAGGCCTGGGTCACAATGGCAAGGCCTGGGTCACACTGGCAAGGCCTGGGTCACACTGGCAAGGCCTGGGTCACACTGGCAAGGCCTGGGTCACAGTGGCAAGGCCTGGGTCACAATGGCAAGGCCTGGGTCACAATGGCAAGGCCTGGGTCACAATGGCAAGGCCTGGGTCACAATGGCAAGGCCTGGGTCACACTGGCAAGGCCTGGGTCACACTGGCAAGGCCTGGTCACACTGGCAAGGCTTGGGTCACAATGGCAAGGCCTGGGTCACAATGGCAAGGCCTGGGTCACAGTGGCAAGGCCTGGGTCACACTGGCAAGGCCTGGGTCACAATGGCAAGGCCTGGGTCACACTGGCAAGGCCTGGTCACACTGGCAAGGCTTGGGTCACAATGGCAAGGCCTGGGTCACACTGGCAAGGCTTGGGTCACAATGGCAAGGCCTGGGTCACACTGGCAAGGCCTGGTCACACTGGCAAGGCCTGGGTCACACTGGCAAGGCCTGGGTCACAATGGCAAGGCCTGGGTCACACTGGCAAGGCTTGGGTCACAATGGCAAGGCCTGGGTCACAATGGCAAGGCCTGGGTCACAATGGCAAGGCCTGGGTCACAGTGGCAAGGCCTGGGTCACACTGGCAAGGCCTGGGTCACAATGGCAAGGCCTGGGTCACACTGGCAAGGCTTGGGTCACAATGGCAAGGCCTGGGTCACACTGGCAAGGCTTGGGTCACAATGGCAAGGCCTGGGTCACAATGGCAAGGCCTGGGTCACAATGGCAAGGCCTGGGTCACAATGGCAAGGCCTGGGTCACAATGGCAAGGCCTGGGTCACACTGGCAAGGCTTGGGTCACAATGGCAAGGCCTGGGTCACAATGGCAAGGCCTGGGTCACACTGGCAAGGCTTGGGTCACAATGGCAAGGCCTGGGTCACACTGGCAAGGCCTGGGTCACACTGGCAAGGCCTGGGTCACACTGGCAAGGCCTGGGTCACAGTGGCAAGGCCTGGGTCACACTGGCAAGGCCTGGGTCACACTGGCAAGGCCTGGTCACACTGGCAAGGCCTGGGTCACAATGGCAAGGCCTGGGTCACACTGGCAAGGCCTGGGTCACAATGGCAAGGCCTGGGTCACACTGGCAAGGCCTGGTCACACTGGCAAGGCCTGGGTCACACTGGCAAGGCCTGGGTCACACTGGCAAGGCCTGGGTCACAATGGCAAGGCCTGGGTCACACTGGCAAGGCCTGGGTCACACTGGCAAGGCCTGGTCACACTGGCAAGGCCTGGGTCACACTGGCAAGGCTTGGGTCACAATGGCAAGGCCTGGGTCACAATGGCAAGGCCTGGGTCACAATGGCAAGGCCTGGGTCACACTGGCAAGGCCTGGGTCACACTGGCAAGGCCTGGGTCACAATGGCAAGGCCTGGGTCACACTGGCAAGGCCTGGGTCACACTGGCAAGGCCTGGGTCACACTGGCAAGGCCTGGGTCACACTGGCAAGGCCTGGGTCACAATGGCAAGGCCTGGGTCACAATGGCAAGGCCTGGGTCACAATGGCAAGGCCTGGGTCACAATGGCAAGGCCTGGGTCACAGTGGCAAGGCCTGGGTCACAGTGGCAAGGCCTGGGTCACAATGGCAAGGCCTGGGTCACACTGGCAAGGCTTGGGTCACAATGGCAAGGCCTGGGTCACACTGGCAAGGCTTGGGTCACAATGGCAAGGCCTGGGTCACAGTGGCAAGGCCTGGGTCACAGTGGCAAGGCCTGGGTCACAGTGGCAAGGCCTGGGTCACAGTGGCAAGGCCTGGGTCACAATGGCAAGGCCTGGGTCACAATGGCAAGGCCTGGGTCACAATTTATTACGACTGCTGGACTGGCGTGGTTCCAAATCTAACGTATGTGACACTTCAATTATCTCTAAGTACAGTTTATCAGCCTATCTTACGTGAAAGTATATCAATAAGTTACTTGCATTTTCGATCTTACTTATCTTACTTACACCTCTGCTATTTACTTTAGTTACTTACACTTCTGCTTTTTAGTTAAGTGAATTACATTGCTGACCTTCACTCGTGTTACACTTTTGATCTTACTTATCTTACACCTCTACTTTTTACTTAAGTTACTTACACTACTGACCTTTACTCGTGTTACTTACACTTCTGATCTTTACTTACGCTACTTAACGCTCCTGATCCTCGCTTGGACCAGCCTGATCTCAAGGACGCTCCCCTCGCACAAGGGGTAACGGAGACGGAAATAAGAACATAATAAAGCAAGGGAGAAGCTTCCAGTATTACTTGATCGGCTGCCTTCTGCATGGATCCCTTATTGCCTCGGACCACTGGCCCGTCTAACAGACCACATGGTTCAATTCACAAATTGGCAACTTTACTTGATCTAATACCATACTACAGAAAAAACAACGGATCCGATGATCTACTAACGCTGTCAACAAACCCCTAATAACCTCAGCTGGAGTGGAAAGTGAAAAGGAAAACTTTTGGGAAATGTCGAGGGGGTATGTACGTAGGTCAAACATACTAACTTCTATATAATTGTTGGGATAAAGACTTTCATCATTTCATCATTAGATCCAATGCATTTAGTGTTGGGTAGATCATAATCATCGTTGGAACCAACACATTCATTGTTGGAACCAACACATTCATTGTTGGAACCAACACATTCATTGTTGGAACCAACACATTCAATGTTGGACCCAACACATTCAATGTTGGACCCAACTCATACATTCTTGGAACCAACACTTTCACTGATGGAACCAACACATTCATTGTTGGAACCAACACACTGGTTGGTTCATGGGTCATCCACAATCACTAGGGACGAAAATTGCGGCGTTTTATTCGGCAATGTGGGCTTAGGGTGCGGGGCGACTCCAACACGCAAAACTGATGTTTTCATTTCGGTGCAATAAAGTGCGATGCTACCTGTGGTCTTAGAGGCCTCTGCCTGATCTCTAAGACTGAATAAATACGTCTTATTGCAGATGGTTAACTTATTTAAGCATATATATGCCTGTGTATATACGCATATAATGGTATACCACATTAAGTCCTGACGTACGCTTTAAGGTTCATATATTCTGATCTAGTCCTTACAGCTGGACACCTTGGCATATTTTGAAATATATAGATACATATATATATGTTTTGTTCACTTGATTGCCATTTCCCGCGTTAGCGAGGTAGCGCCAGGAACAGCTGTCATGTGTAATGCACCGAAACCACAGCTCCAAATTGACAACCAAACCCCTACATACCTTTCCATATATATATATATATATATATATATATATATATATATATATATATATATATGGCGCGGCTGTAACATACATTCTATATTGTCTATAATAATCCGGCTGAATCATATACATTAATTCCAAACATACTCATCTTTACTAAAGGTCCAGCCAACGTGTCCACCAGGTTCCCTGGAAGTCTGCCACAGTTCCAGGCCTCCCCTGGAACTGTGGCACATGCCAAGACCTGGCCACCTCTCTCTCTCTCTCTCTCTCTCTCTCTCTCTCTCTCTCTCTCTCTCTCTCTCTCTCTCTCTCTCTCTCTACTCTCCCGTCTACACCCTCCTGTCAAAATCCTACCTGTCACTCTGTCCATTTTAGAGACGTTTACTGACCTCCTCCTCCTATTTCTCTCTCTCTCTCTCTCTCTTTTATCAATACTTAATACTGCACAATGAATTCCACCTCCACCACATCACTCTCTTCGGCCATGGTTTCAACTTTCTCCCCTCCAAGTCCCTAACAAACCAGGGCACTGCTGAGTCCATTGTGCGCCGTTTTTGCTATACATTACATGCTGAATAGGAGTCGAGGGGGACGAAAAAAATGGATAAAATGCCCCTTTCTTCGTGAATAAGATGTAAAGTGCCTCTCTGACGGAAATAACCCTCCAAGTCTTATGTGGAGAGAAGAGAAAACACGATTGAGGGTGGCATGCGATGCGTTCGTGTACGTTGCGTGTGTGTGTGTGTGTGTGTGTGTGTGTGTGTGTACTTGGTCTATGACCTCGGCTGCTACGTAATGCACGCGTTGGCTGCTACCATGGAAGTCCCATGTGTTCAGGACAGACACACACACACACAGCACCAGTAGATTCCCCAGGTATGTGTGGTAGAATAAGCTCTCTAGACGTTAGGACAACCAGAAGAACGCGATGCACATTCTAAGTCAACTGTCTCGATGATCAGTGGGTACAGTAACGAAAGTAAGAGGACCATTGAGCTTCGTCTCTGCTACAATCAACCGTCCACAATAATATTCCTCCCGGAGAAACACGCCTCTCCTTCGTAAAGAAAGAAAGAAAGAAATAATCGGTGGCCATAAAAGAGCCATGTTTTACACACCCACTACATCTTTGGGAACGACTGATGCTAAACACGGGTCGAGATCAAGTGGACGATCAACATCATGAAGTAAACAGAGTTTCCCCCTGAAAGAAAGAGAGAGAGAGAGAGAGAGAGAGAGAGAGAGAGAGAGAGAGAGAGAGAGAGAGAGAGAGAGAGAGAGAGAGAGAGAGAGAGAGTCTGTAACAGCCTACAGGTAATGGATGGGTCTGTGGAAGGCCCCCTCCTTCGCCCTCCCCAAAACACCTTCCTCCAGCAGGTACAACGCCCCTTCGAACCAAGGGGCCGAAAAGGACCCCATTCCTGAAGGACCAGGAAAAACAAACACGTCGAGGAGAAGATTTCTCCAGAGAAAAATAGAATTAACTTTGGAGAGGTTCTCGAGTGTGAACTTAAGAGGGTGATCCATCTGTGAGGTGACGTGCCAGAACGCTGGCTACTGAAAGGAGAGGGGGTGACATGGGTGTGGGTGAGTCTCTGTGGTCCATGTGGTTTAAACATGGGTCATAGACCAACGTATCATCATCTACCACTGGATGGTGATGTGTGGTTGATGAGGTATGATGATGGATCATTACAAACCAGACGAAAATGACAATGAGGATCATACCAACAGATGACACGAAACTACACCAGGGACACATCAACCAGAACTAAAAATTGGACGACTGAAACTTGACAAAAAGGAATACGTAACACAGTCGTGAACTGGTTCAATAACAACTCTAGGAACAAGACCAGCCAAGGCCTTTTACTCAGCTAGATTCAAAGTACGCAATTAGCGAAGACCCTGCTAATAAACACAAATAGAAAATGGTATATCTTGATATACGAAATGATGTTATAGTGAATTACCTCCTACACCTGTCAGGCTCTTCACAATACTTCAAGCATCTCTGTATAGTGTAATATATATATATATATATATATATATATATATATATATATATATATATATATATATATATATATATATATTTCTATGAGTCCACGAGGAAGTGAAACACGGTAAGTTCCCAAGTGCACTTTCGTGTAATAATCACATCAACAGAGGACACACGAGAGAGAAATAAAACTGGCCGAAGATTCGAGCGTTTTCGTGAATGATTCACGTGTTAAGGAATACAAAGATACTGCACAAATGTACGATTCAAACATATATGGCCTCGTCAGGAGGGAAGGTTCAAGAACGAAATGAGATCACCAGAAAAATAGGTTGGGGTCACCAAAGGCAAAGGGTCAGGTCACCAAAGCCATGTTGAAGCTCAAACACTCGTAATACACACGTTGACACACGATCAGTACGAAATATATACTTAACATTGACATCAGAATTGAAGCCGTGTTTTAATCATGCTGGACTCTACGCTATGTCTATTGACAACTGACTGACAAGCCACAGTTTTCAGAGCTTTGCATCAGCCAGCACTGTGGGTTAACGAAGCCTGGATTACAATGAAATACAGCACGGGAGTCTTGCTCAACACAAACACTATAAACTGATGCGACCGTATTATCAAATACAGTTACCAGTATACTCGTGGATTACGCGTTCTTTTGTGATTTATTCGCGCGTGTATATATATATATATATATATATATATATATATATATATATATATATATATATATATATATATATATATATTCCTATGAGTCCATGGGGAAAAATGAAACCCGACAAGTTCCCAAGTGCACTTTCGTGTAATAATCACGTCATCAGGGGAGACACAAGAGAGAAATATAACAATCAGTTGATATACATCGAAGAGACGAAGCTAGGACGCCATTTGGTAATATATATATATATATATATATATATATATATATATATATATATATATATATATATATACATATATATATATATATATATATATATATATATATATATATATATATATATATATATATATATATATATATACTTTTTTTTTTTCTTTTTTTTTTTTTCATACTATTCGCCATTTCCCGCATTAGCGAGGTAGCGTTAAGAACAGAGGACTGGGCCTTTGAGGGTATATTCTCATATGGCCCCCTTTCTTTGTTCCTTCTTTTGGAAAATTATAAAAAAAAATGAGAGGGGAGGATTTCCAGCCCCCCGCTCCCTTCCCTTTTAGTCGCCTTCTACGACATGCAGGGAACACGTGGGAAGTATTCTTTCTCCCCTATATATATTTATCTATTTATTCATTCTGCTCCGTCGCCGTCTCCCGCGCCAGCGAGGTAGTGCAAGGAAACAGACGAAAAAATGGCCCAACCCACCCACACACACATGCATACACATACACGTCCACACACACCACATATACACACCCATACATCTCAACGTACACATATATATATACACACACAGACATATACATATATACCCATGTACATAATTCATACTGTCTGCCTTTATTCATTCCCATCGCCACCCCGCCACACATGGAATAACAACATCCTTCCCCCTCATGTGTGTGAGGTAGTGCTAGGAAAAGACAACAAAGGCCCTATTCGTTCACACTCAGTCTCTAGCTGTCATGTAATAATACACCGAAACCACAGCTCCCTTTCCACATCCAGGCCCCACAGAACTTTCCATGGTTTACCCCAAACGCTCCACATGCCCTGGTTCAATCCATTGACACCATGTCGACCCCAGTGTACCACATCGTTCCAATTCACTCTATTCCTTGCACGCCTTTCACCCTCCTGCATGTTCAGGCCCCGATAACTCAAAATCTTTTTCACTCCATCTTTCCCCCTCCAATTTGGTCTCCCACTTCTCCTCGTTCCCTCCATCTTTGACACGTACATCCAATTTGTTAATCCTCCTTACTCATCCTCACGAGTCCAAATTATTACAACAAAGCCACTTCTGCTCTCTCAACCACTCTTTTTATTACCACACATATCTTTTACCCTTTCATTACTTAGTCAATCAAACCACATATATATATATATATATATATATATATATATATATATATATATATATATATATATATATATATATATATATATATATATATTTCTTTCTTTTAAACTATTCGCCATTTCCCGTGTTAGCGAGGTAGCGTTAAGAACAGAGGACTGGGCCTTTTTTGGAATATCCTCACCTGGCCCCCTCTGTTCCTTCTTTTGGAAAATTAAAAAAAAACGAGAGGGGAGGATTTCCGGCCCCCCGCTCCCTCCCCTTTTAGTCGCCCTCTACGACACGCAGGGAACACGTGGGAAGTATTCTTTTCTCCCCTATATATATTTATCTATTTATTCATTCTGCTCCGTCGCCGTCTCCCGCGCCAGCGAGGTAGTGCAAGGAAACAGACGAAAAAATGGCCCAACCCACCCACACACACATGCATACACATACACGTCCACACACACCACA
>NC_092281.1:2098572-2111072 GCF_036320965.1 Panulirus ornatus
TGATGGGAGGTCTCGAGATGAGAAAGGCTGATGGGAGGTCTCGAGATGAGAAAGGGTGATGGAAGGTCTCGAGATGAGAAAGGCCGATGGGAGATCTCGAGATGAGAAAGGCCCATGGGGAGGTCTCGAGATGAGAAAGGGTGATGGAAGGTCTCGATATGAGAAAGGGTGATGGGAGGTCTCGAAAAGAGAAAGGCTGATGGGAGGTCTCGAGATGAGAAAGGCCGATGGGAGGTTTCGAGATGAGAAAGGCCGATGGGAGGTCTCGAAATGAGAAAGGCCGATGGGAGGTTTCGAGATGAGAAAGGCCGATGGGAGGTTTCAAGAAGAGAAAGGCTGATGGGAGGTCTCGAGATGAGAAAGGCCGATGGGAGATCTCGAGATGAGAAAGGCCAAGGCCCTCAACATGGGAGTACCTGGAACAATGGAGCTTCCAGATGAGGGAAGGATTTGAGTTCTCTGCAGGACCTGCTTACATGGGAGGACCTGTGGACGTGGGATGACCAACACTGGAAGGTCTGGACGTGGGAGAACCTGGAAACAAGAGGCCCTGGAAGGCTGTCGAAGCGCAATGGGAAGACTTTGGTACGGGAAGGTCTGGACGTGGGAGAGCCTGGAAACAAGAGACCCTGGAAGGCTGTCGAAGTGGTATGTGGAGGAGGAGGAGGAGGAGGAGGAGGGGCTCTTATGAGGGTGAGGTACGGAGGTCGTGACAGACGGAGGTCTAGAAGGGAGAAGGGAGGGAGGAGGAGGGAAAAAGGAGGGAAAAGGAGGGAAATCTGGCGATCATCAGAGATACGGAAAGGACTTAACCCTTTCATTGTCATTTGATTGACGTATTTACCTAAAAAAACAAAACATTCGATCCCTAATTACCATCACCTCTCCCTCCCTCCCTCTCTTCCCCTCTCGTAAATATGGCGTGCACCATTACCGCTCACGAAGGACAAAAAACGATAAACATTCACTCAACATTTGCCACCACATCAAGACAGACCTGGGCTGTACTCCCTCCGCTGGGGACTGTATCCCAACATTAACACAAGGAAAAATAATACATAGAAACATATAGATATACATACATATATACATATATACATACATATATACATATATTATCCCTGGGGATAAGGGAGAAAGAATACTTCCCACGTGTTCCCTGCGTGTCGTAGAAGGCGACTAAAAGGGGAGGGAGCGGGGGGCTGGAAATCCTCCCCTCTCTAGTTTTTTTTTTTTTTTTTAATTTTCCAAAAGAAGGAACAGAGAAGGGGGCCAGGTGAGGATATTCCCTCTAAGGCCCAGTCCTCTGTTCTTAACGCTACCTTGCTAACGTGGGAAATGGCAAATAGTATGAAATATATATATATATATATATATATATATATATATATATATATATATATATATATATATATATATATATATATATATATATATGGCTACACACACACACACACGGAAAAACAGTGTGGACTGAAATGTGCGAGACATTGTATGTTATGTATGCAGACCAGTTCTGTTATCAAATATTACAGTTCGGGGATGCCAGCAATGTTTTACCCACCAGATGTGGAGCTGCATAATCAAATATCATTATTTGAAAGGGAAAGTGTAAATAGTTTATCTGGGTGTGGGTAAACGTTTTGGAATTTCAGCACACACACACACACACACATGTATATATATATATATATATATATATATATATATATATATATATATATATATATATATTCCTATGAGTCCACGGGGAAAATGAAACACGAAAAGTTCCCACGTGCACTTTCGTGTAAAAATCACATCATCAGGGGAGACACAAGAGAGAAATATAACAGTCAGTTGATATACATCGATATACATATATATATGTATATCGATATATACACACACACACATATATATATATATATATATATATATATATATATATATATATATATATATATATATATATATATATATATATATCCCTGGGGATAGGGAAGAAAGAATACTTCCCACGTATTCCCTGCGTGTCGTAGAAGGCGACTAAAAGGGGAGGGAGCGGGGGGTCTGGAAATCCTCCCCTCTCGTTTTTTTTTTTTTATTTTCATGGCCTCCTCCCACTCGAACCTGTCATGGCCTCCTCCCACTCGAACCTGTCATGACCTCCCACTCTAACCCTCATAACCTCCTCCCACTCGAACCTGTCATGACCTCCCACTCGAACCTGTCATGGCCTCTTCCTCCTCCTCCTCCTAAGATCTGTGATGACCCCCTTTGTCCTCCCTAGGCCCGGACCTCACCACTGTGGTGGGGTGTGGTAGCGCACGACTTGCTCTATTATGACTGTGGCATTTGCACAACTCCCCCTCTCTCTCTCCACCTCCCTCCTTCCCCTCCCTCTCCCAGCCAGGTTAATACCGCCCGTGTCCCTGGCCTGGTCTGGCCTGGCCTGGCCTGGCCTGGCCTGGCCTGGCCTGGTCTGGCCTGGTCTGGCCTGGTCTGGCCTGGTCTGGCCTGGTCTGAGGCTACGTTACTGTGAAGGGGTAAGAAAAGGCCATAGTTGCGGAACATACCTGGTAGGGCGCGTGCATTAAGGAGGAGGAGGAGGAGGAGGAGGAGGAGGAGGAGGAGGAGGAGGAGGAGGAGGAGGAGGAGGAGGAGGAGAAGAAGAAGAAGAAGAAGAAGAAGAAGAAGAAGAAGAAGAAGAAGAAGAAGAAGAAGAGGAAGAAGAAGAAGAAGAGGAAGAAGAAGAAGAAGAGGAAGAAGAAGAAGAAGAAGAAGGAGAAGATGATGATGATGATGAAGAAGAAGAAGAAGAAGAAGAAGAAGGAGAAGGAGAAGAAGAAGAAGAAAGAAGAAGAAGAAGAAGAAGAAGAGGAAGCTCTTGCATATACCTATCAATGAACAGAAGATATGGGGTCATACATCAGAGAGAGACGCACACACACCACCACACCACACTCCATCTACTGAACAATCAATAATAATAAAAAAAAAAAAATTATCACCCACATCAAACACAGAAAAACAGCAACAAGAACACCAGCGCCATGCCTAGCCAAAGGAACACCCAGCCTCGGCCGTAAATCTCTAGGGGGATCCCAACCCTGGGACACGGGTTATCTTGGTGGAAAGACATAGAGAGAACATTCCACAATATCGCCCCAGATGACGGGGTGAACAAGAAGCCACACAGTAGGAGTCCACAAGGCCACGAAGGGTAAGGTTGGGGTCCACAAATGTCGCCTTGTGGCCACTGAAGGAGACGCTGGTGGGAAAGATGAGGATCCTGTTCCATACTTTGATGTCACCTGTTCACTTGGGACGAAAGCAATACAAAGACGTCGAGAAATTCAAGTCAATTTCAAGCTCCCTTGCTGTAGTTGGAGCTTGTGTGTGTTTGTGTGTGGTGGAGGCTTCATTGGTCGCCTCTGTGACTATGTCTGGGTTTAGTATAACCAAAGAGAAGGTTTGGATATATGGGGAAGTATGGGGGTAGAAGGTGGGGTTGCTATATATATATATATATATATATATATATATATATATATATATATATATATATATATATATATATATATATATATATATATATACTCCAGGAGCGTTATCTTCTGGGTTTAAAATGTCCAAACACATCCAGTGGTGAGGTTTTCCAATCGTACTTGCATTTGCTACCCGTTCGCCTCGTAGCTTACTCCCAAGCGTGCACCACTCTGATACTGGAGAAACTGGATCCTCGTCTCACCTCTCTCCATCACACTTCTCTCCTCGTCGTCTCCCTCCCCCACTACACTTCTCTCCTCCTCGTCTCCCTCCTCCCTTACCACACTTCTCTCCTCGTGGTCGCCCTCCCCCACCACACTTCTCTCCTCGTCTTCCCCCTCCTCCACCACTCTTCTCTCCTCGTCCCCCTCCCCCACCACACTTCTCTCGCTCAAGTTCCCCCCAAAAGTTTCCCTCTCGTCTACATTCTCCACCGGTCGCAAAGAACTGGTTTACATCACGGTCGTCAGGGCTTCGTGGGACTTGCTCATAAGAGGTGATCAAGTCTTCCAATCTTCGTTCTCTGATGTGTGTGCGCGCAAATCGAGGGGTGTGGGCCTCCTCCTCCTCCTCTTTTCTCGTGGCTTTCCAGTTATCATTTTGGATCTACTCACGTTGTGTTCCACTATGAGTAGACCAACTGGACTCTCGTTTTGTGAGTAGACCCAAGTTCTTGCATCGTATTCCAGCTGGGGTTCAATTCTCCAAACGTCTCATCCCACTTATATCTAAACGATTTTGGCCAAATTAGTGTTTACCTGCCACACGACTCTTTCTCTTAAATGCTGTTTAGCTGTCAACACTTGGGATTTCTTTTATACTCCGGCTCTCTTTCTTAATCCAGACTATATTGTTCACTGGTCTCTTTGACTCCTTCCCCCATCTTCATTAGCTATGCTCGTCTTCCAAAGCTGAATTCTATAAACTATTCTTGTAACCACTTCTGAGTTTTGTCTGTGTCCCTTTGCAACTTTTCGCAGTGACTTCCAATATCTTCAACAATATCGGCATCATCGGCAAACATAGTCAGGCATGACCCTGACTTACCCTCAGACACAACATTTGCAATCGCTCAGAAACATAGGTGGCTCCAGCACCAAACCCTGAGGGACTCCCTCGCCCAGCTGCACAACCCTTTCCCTTTGGAAAGTGTTATCTGTTCCCTCACAAGTGAGAGGGTTGTCAACTGACTTACCGAGCCTTCCTCTGACCTCAGCTTAGAGGTCTGTGTCAGTGCGTATGTGTGTTACAGTGCGTTATGTCAAAGGGTTCCCTACCCATGTTCATCTGTCTCTTCCCATTCTCCATATGTACCATGTCTTTAACTCTTATGTGTACAAGCACAAATGGTCTTTCCCTTAAATTATGAGCAGCGTTGCGAGACCGGGCTATGACGACCTCGCTTGAACCTGAGGTCTGTGTGTCTGCGGATCTAAATACCCAGGTCACCTAGTTAACCACCTCACCCTGTGTGACCTCCCCTCTTTCGCAAAATCATCCCCTCACCATTCTGTATAGACGCATACCATTTCCTCATTATTTCTCTTATTTCTTTTTCCTTTTCCCTTTTTTTCTTCTGAACTCCTTTGTGTCCTGCCAGCCTCTTCGATTCCACTATAACCCGGTCTCGTGCATCAACGCTGCTAACACACTCACTCAGCTTCTCCCAAAACACTTGCCTCTTATGATCTTTTTTCTCATGCCCAGGTGCATATGCACCAATAATCACCCATCTCTCTCCATCTACTTTCACTTTTACCCATATCAATGCAGATTTTACTTTCTTACACTCTATCACATACTCCCACAACTCCTGCTTCAGGAGTAGTGCTACTCCTTCCCTTGCTCTTGTCCTCTCACTCACCTATGACTTTACTCCCAAGACATTCCCAAACCACTCTTCCCCTTTACCCTTGAGCTTCGTTTCACTCAGAGCCAAAACATCCAGGTTCCTTTCCTCAAACATACTACCTATCTCTCCTTTTTGCTCATCTTGGTTACATCCACACACATTTAGACACCCCAATCTGAGCCTTCGAGGAGGATGAGCACTCCCCGCGTGACTCCTTCTTCTGTTTCCCCTTTTAGAAAGTTAAAATACAAGGAGGGGAGGGTTTCTAGCCCCCCGCTCCCGTCCCCTTTAGTTGCCTTCTACGACACGTGAGGAATGCTTGGGAAGTATTCTGTCTCCCCTATCCCCAGGGATAATATATATATATATATATATATATATATATATATATATATATATATATATATATATATATATATATATATATAAAGTCGAGAAAAGGCCAACTCTCAAATAGTGGCTGTGTGTCATCATCATCATCATTATCATTATAATCATTATCATCATCATCATTATGACCATCATTATCATCTCATTAGTGATGATCCTCTGGTCTGTATCCATGTCAGCTGCTCATTACGCACCACGAAGTGTAAAACTCTCATTAAACGCTTGATGCTTACCTGAAGGGGGACGAGTCGTGAGGGGAGGAGAGGGGAGAGAGGAGGAGGAGGAGGAGGAGGAGGAGGAAGAGGAGGAGGAAGAGGAGGAGGAGGAGGAGGAGGAAGAGAAGAAGAAGAAGAGGAAGAGGAGGAGGAGGAGGAGGAGGAGGAGGAGGAGGAGGAAGAAGAGGAGGAGGAGGAGGAGGAGGAAGAAAAGATGAAGGGGTAAGTTGGAGATTAACCCATTGAGCACAATGGTACAGCTGTTCCACCCTTTCCCTCTTTTCCCCCATTAACCCCCTCGAGTACGACGATACGACCCTTAAGGAAGGTAGTACGACCCATAAAGAGACGACCCCCCCTTCAGCACAACGGTACAACACTCCAACGCAACGGTACGACCCTTCAAATACAACGGTACGACCCTTCAACACAACGGTACGACCCTTCAACAAAACGGTACCAGGAACGTACCCCCCTGTCGTGTTCAAGGGTCGTCCAATCGTGCTTAAGGATCGTATCGTCCCGGTCTGTGGTCGTACCGTACCGCTGTGGTCGTACCGTACCGCTGTGGTCGTTCCGTACCGTACTGCTGTGGTCGTACCGTAGCGGTCTGTGGTCGTACCGTACCGTGTGGTCGTACCGTCCTGCTCTGTGGTCGTACCGTACCGTGTGGTCGTACCGTCCTGCTCTGTGGTCGTACCGTCCTGCTCTGTGGTCGTACCGTACCGTGTGGTCGTACCGTCCTGCTCTGTGGTCGTACCGTCCTGCTCTGTGGTCGTACCGTCCCGGTCTGTGGTCGTACCGTACCGCTGTGGTCGTTCCGTACCGTACTGCTGTGGTCGTACCGTACTGCTGTGGTCGTACCGTACCGTGTGGTCGTACCGTCCTGCTCTGTGGTCGTACCGTACCGTGTGGTCGTACCGTCCTGCTCTGTGGTCGTACCGTCCTGCTCTGTGGTCGTACCGTACCGTGTGGTCGTACCGTCCTGCTCTGTGGTCGTACCGTCCTGCTCTGTGGTCGTACCATCCCGGTCTGTGGTCGTATCATACCGTGTGGTCGTACCGTCCTGCTCTGTGGTCGTACCATCCCGGTCTGTGGTCGTATCATACCGTGTGGTCGTACCGTCCTGCTCTGTGGTCGTACCGTACCGTAATGCTGTGGTCGTATCGTACTGATGTAGTTAAGGGATTATAACAACGTACTCAGAGGACTAAATGCATTGACACAGACACACACACACACACACACACACGCACACACACCTTCATCCTACTTCATTCAAAAACATCCCAATATTTGATCCCAAATTTCCCACTTCCCACAAAAAAAAAAAATGTCAAAATCAACAATGGGGTTCCATTCTCGCTGGCTCTCATGAAAATGTCATCACATCAAAAAACCCTCTACCAAAACCCGTGTTATGATATTGGGACAAATAAAGCAATAACCTGCCTATTTGTAACATGTGGACTAAAAACAAAAAAGGGGGGAAAAAAAAGAGAAAATTGGTCCTGTTGTATTTAACAATGTCCCATGAATTGTATGATAGATCGTGTATTATAAACTCCAAATGAGAGTTGAATTAAATGTTACAGGGTTTGGGATGGGACAGAGGCTAATACCGTGGCGTTGAGTGAACACATGTGTTACTGCTTTTGATATAACATTAATTGCGTAGTATTTCAAATCGTTAAAGTTGGACAAAAAAAAAAATACATATATATATGAAATTTACGAGAATGAACTCTGTATTTTGTAATATGCACATAATCGCTTATATATATATATATATATATATATATATATATATATATATATATATATATATATATATATATATAGGTGGTGTGCAAAGTGAGAGGGTTAGGGAAAATGATTTGGTAAACAGAGAAGAGGTAGTGAAAGCTTTGCGGAAGATGAAAGCCGGCAAGGCAGCAGGTTTGGATGGTATTGCAGTGGAATTTATTAAAAAAGGGGGTGACTCTATTGTTGACTGGTTGGTAAGGTTATTTAATGTATGTATGACTCATGGTGAGGTGCCTGAGGATTGGCGGAATGCGTGCATAGTGCCATTGTACAAAGGCAAAGGGGATAAGAGTGAGTGCTCAAATTACAGAGGTATAAGTTTGTTGAGTATTCCTGGTAAATTATATGGGAGGGTATTGATTGAGAGGGTGAAGGCATGTACAGAGCATCAGATTGGGGAAGAGCAGTGTGGTTTCAGAAGTGGTAGAGGATGTGTGGATCAGGTGTTTGCTTTGAAGAATGTATGTGAGAAATACTTAGAAAAGCAAATGGATTTGTATGTAGCATTTATGGATCTGGAGAAGGCATATGATAGAGTTGATAGAGATGCTCTGTGGAAGGTATTAAGAATATATGGTGTGGGAGGAAAGTTGTTAGAAGCAGTGAAAAGTTTTTATCGAGGATGTAAGGCATGTGTACGTGTAGGAAGAGAGGAAAGTGATTGGTTCTCAGTGAATGTAGGTTTGCGGCAGGGGTGTGTGATGTCTCCATGGTTGTTTAATTTGTTTATGGATGGGGTTGTTAGGGAGGTAAATGGAAGAGTTTTGGAAAGAGGGGCAAGTATGAAGTCTGTTGGGGATGAGAGAGCTTGGAAGTGAGTCAGTTGTTGTTCGCTGATGATACAGCGCTGGTGGCTGATTCATGTGAGAAACTGCAGAAGCTGGTGACTGAGTTTGGAAAAGTGTGTGGAAGAAGAAAGTTAAGAGTAAATGTGAATAAGAGCAAGGTTATTAGGTACAGTAGGGTTGAGGGTCAAGTCAATTGGGAGGTGAGTTTGAATGGAGAAAAACTGGAGGAAGTGAAGTGTTTTAGATATCTGGGAGTGGATCTGGCAGCGGATGGAACCATGGAAGCGGAAGTGGATCATAGGGTGGGGGAGGGGGCGAAAATCCTGGGGGCCTTGAAGAATGTGTGGAAGTCGAGAACATTATCTCGGAAAGCAAAAATGGGTATGTTTGAAGGAATAGTGGTTCCAACAATGTTGTATGGTTGCGAGGCGTGGGCTATGGATAGAGTTGTGCGCAGGAGGATGGATGTGCTGGAAATGAGATGTTTGAGGACAATGTGTGGTGTGAGGTGGTTTGATCGAGTGAGTAACGTAAGGGTAAGAGAGATGTGTGGAAATAAAAAGAGCGTGGTTGAGAGAGCAGAAGAGGGTGTTTTGAAGTGGTTTGGGCACATGGAGAGAATGAGTGAGGAAAGATTGACCAAGAGGATATATGCGTCGGAGGTGGAGGGAACAAGGAGAAGAGGGAGACCAAATTGGAGGTGGAAAGATGGAGTGAAAAAGATTTTGTGTGATCGGGGCCTGAACATGCAGGAGGGTGAAAGGAGGGCAAGGAATAGAGTGAATTGGAGCGATGTGATATACCGGGGTTGACGTGCTGTCAGTGGATTGAAGCAGGGCATGTGAAGCGTCTGGGGTAAACCATGGAAAGCTGTGTAGGTATGTATATTTGCGTGTGTGGACGTATGTATATACATGTGTATGGGGGGGGGGTTGGGCCATTTCTTTCGTCTGTTTCCTTGCGCTACCTCGCAAACGCGGGAGACAGCGACAAAGTATAATAAATAAATAAAACATATATATATATATATATATATATATATATATATATATATATATATATATATATATATATAGCTACGTCTTCGTTATATATCAACTGACTATTGTCTTTCTCTCTTGTGTCTCCCCGATGATGTGATCATTACACGAAAGTGCACTTGGGAACTTATCGTGTTTCATTTTCCCCTTGGACTCATAGGAATATATATATATATATATATATATATATATATATATATATATATATATATATATATATATATATATATATATATATATATCTTTTCTTTCATGCTATTAGCCATTTCCCGCGTTAGCGAGGTAGCGTTAAGAACAGAGGACTGGATCTTTGAGGGAATATCCTCACCTTGGCCCCCTTCTCTGCGTCTCATGGACACACCATCCCTTGACCAAACTGAAGCAATACGTCACTGCAGTTCCAGGGATCCATATCATGCACTCTCTTGCTATACCATAAAGTCAGTGACACCTCCTTCATTTTCCAAGGTCCTCTCTAAATGAAAAGGCCATACCCCTCTCTCTCTCTCATCCCCCATAGACTTGCCCCTTTCTCCCAAGACTCACGCCTGCCCCCCTCTCTTCATGGCATATGGTGGCATACTGTCAAGGCAATTGACCAATTCCAACAAGGTTTGAAGAGCTGGTGGGTTGTTCTATATCAACTGGAAGAGGCAACATTTTCTCGAAATCAATGATCTCTCTCTCTCTCTCTCTCTCTCTCTCTCTCTCTCTCTCTCTCTGCGTGTCGACCATCTTGGCCAGCCACCCACTCTCACATGCCTGCCCGCTGCAGATGACACACCGTGGATAAAGACGATATTGCAAGAGAAGGGTTTGAGATGGGGGAAAGAGAATACTTTTTCTCTTCATCTTGCAGAAAGATGCGTCCTCGTGCAAGCAGATATTCTGGTCTTGCTTGAATGAAGAACTTTGGTCCAGTCTTGGTCAAGCCAATTCTAACGATGGTGGGGTTATCAAACCTGCTTTGCTTGTGGACTCGCAAAGAAGCGAGTCTCAGTAACTTCCTTAAGAGCTAATCCCTCCAGCACCCTGGCTGGACGCGCTGCATGGAACACATGGAACCTGGAATGAAGACGTTCCAGGAGGAAATGGAGATCCACAGTTCCAGGTTACGACAGGAATGGTTACTCGCTGTCTCCAAGTGACCTCATCTGAACAGAGGGTCACTGTGACCTCATCTGAATAGAAGGTCACTGTGACCCCATCTGAATAGAGGGTCACAGTGACCCCATCTGAATAGAAGGTCACAGTGACCCCATCTGAATAGAGGGTCACAGTGACCCCATCTGAATAGAAGGTCACCGTGACCTCATCTGAATAGAAGGTCACCGTGACCCCATCTGAATAGAGGGTCACTGTGACCCCATCTGAATAGAGGGTCACAGTGACCCCATCTAAATAGAGGGTCACCGTGACCCCATCTGAATAGAGGGTCACCGTGACCCCATCTGAATAGAGGGTCACCGTGACCTCATCTGAATAGAGGGTCACCATGACCTCATCTGATCAAAGGGTCACCGTGACCTCATCTGATCAAAGGGTCACCGTGACCTCATCTGATCAGAGGGTCACCGTGACCTCATCTGATCAGAGGGTCACCGTGACCCCATCTGGATAAAGGGTCACAGTGACCCCATCTGAATAGAAGGTCACCGTGACCTCATCTGAATAGAGGGTCACCATGACCTCATCTGATCAAAGGGTCACCGTGACCTCATCTGATCAGAGGGTCACCGTGACCCCATCTGAAGAGAGGGTCACCGTGACCTCCCAGACTGAATTCAAGACCTGTCATGTTCCTTGCGTCTCTCTCGTGGTTGAAAGTTGGTAAACCTCTTTGGAATTTCGCTGGTTCCTCCTTGTCAGGTGAGGCTGGAGGAGCTACAGTGGGCATCTATGAGGGTGATTCTGTTTCCCATCTTTTTTCTTTGAAAATCTTTATCTCCATCGAAAACGATATATGGTTATCGCGACACTGAGTGAAATGCCACTATACGAAGACAAACTTGTCAAAATCTTACAGGGAATACTAAGAGTTCAGCTCTGTGGGTCAAATCTAAGCTACCCTTGAGGGAATAAACAGATAATGGACATAAATTAAAAACACTTTGTCTCGAATCATTTCAAAATAAACCTTGATACACCAAGACTATCATATTCGAAAGCTTTTGGACAAAAGGGGGTATGACTGTATAGCCTCCAAAAACCTTCATGGGGGAAAAATTGTCATTTAATAGAACGCAAGAAATAAATATAAGCATCATAGATTAATAACCAATGTTGAACTCTTTTTTTGAGTCTATATCTTGGCCCTCATAATGGTTCTTGATCCTGCTATATCTTCTTTATCAAATGGCATTCTCCCTCTCCCTCCATCTTAAATCTCCTTCTTGTATTTGTCTTCCTTTCGTAATCTTCTCACTCCTCAATTCTCTGTCTCCCTTCCCGTTTTCTCCATCTCAGCACACACACACACACACACCCACACACACACACAGACACACACACACACACACAGGGAGCTAATGTCAATACAGCTGCATGACATGATCGCATGGCATAAGCGGGAGGTGGGGGGAAGACAAAGGCATAGGGGCATCCACCATCTGGGGAATGCGAGCGACTGGGCGGTAATCTTAGGACATTTGGCTGGGGGAGTGAGCCATACAGACGTCTGGTGGGTTTGATATCAAAAGGGAGGAAGTATGAAGAGGAATGTGAGACATGGCTGACTTGATGTACGACGAAGAAATGCTTGGAAGGGGTCGTCTTAAACATACATATAAGCCTATACACATGTATTACGACATACATATGTATATATCCAATGTTTATGGGTATATATATACATTTTTGAACTCCCTACAATCATAAA
>NC_092281.1:2118572-2193572 GCF_036320965.1 Panulirus ornatus
AAAATGGGTATGTTTGAGGGAATAGTGGTTCCAACAATGTTGTATGGTTGCGAGGCGTGGGCTATGGATAGAGATGTGCGCAGGAGGATGGATGTGCTGGAAATGAGATGTTTGAGGACAATGTGTGGTGTGAGGTGGTTTGATCGAGTAAGTAACGTAAGGGTAAGAGAGATGTGTGGAAATAAAAAGAGCGTGGTTGAGAGAGCAGAAGAGGGTGTTTTGAAATGGTTTGGGCACATGGAGAGAATGAGTGAGGAGAGATTGACCAAGAGGATATATGTGTCGGAGGTGGAGGGAACGAGGAGAAGAGGGAGACCAAATTGGAGGTGGAAAGATGGAGTGAAAAAGATTTTGTGTGATCGGGTCCTGAACATGCAGGAGGGTGAAAGGAGGGCAAGAAATAGAGTGAATTGGAGTCATGTGGTATACCGGGGTTGACGTGCTGTCAGTGGATTGAATCAAGGCATGTGAAGCGTCTGGGGTAAACCATGGAAAGCTGTGTAGGTATGTATATTTGCGTGTGTGGACGTGTGTATGTACATGTGTATGGGGGGGGGGGGGCCATTTCTTTCGTCTGTTTCCTTGCGCTACCTCGCAAACGCGGGAGACAGCGACAAAGTATAAAAAAAAAAAAAAAAAAAAAAAATATATATATATATATATATATATATATATACAAGCAAAAGAAGAAATCCACGCACACATTGTAGCAGACTGTGTCCAAACCGAGAGAGAGAGAGAGAGAGAGAGAGAGAGAGAGAGAGAGAGAGAGAGAGAGAGAGAGAGAGAGAGAGAGAGAATATTCTCCTAAATATCGCGGGGGGGGGGGGGGACATAAAGCAAACGGTCCTACGTGTCGAGAATGAAGAGGGAATATATCGCCTGCAGGAGGGTGTGTGTGTGTGTGTGTGTGTGTGTGTGTGTGTGTGTGTGTGTGTGTGTGTGTGTGTGTGTGTGTGTGTGTGTGGATCACGATGATGCGCAGGGGGAGTCTTACTGGGTGCCCAGAAGCGCATGGCTCTGTTCAACGAACGAGAGAGTGTGGACATAAGGTGAGCCTTCTGCCGGAGGAGGAGGAGGAGGAGGAGGAGGAGACCTGATGCACGAGGAGGAGGAGGAGGAGGAGGAGGAGGAGGAGGAGGAGACCTGACGCACGAGGAGGAGGAGGAGGAGAAGGAGGAGGAGGAGGAGGAGGAGGAGGAGAAGGAGACCTGACGCACGAGGAGGAGGAGGAGGAGACCTGACGCACGAGGAGGAGTAGGAGGAGGAGACCTGACGCACGAGGAGGGGGAGGAGGAGGAGGAGGAGGAGGAGGAGGAGGAGGAGGAGGAGGAGGAGGAGACCTGACGTACGAGGAGGAGGAGGAGGAGACCTGACGCACGAGGAGGAGGAGGAGGAGGAGTAGGAGGAGGAGACCTGACGCACGAGGAGGAGGAGGAGGAGGAGTAGGAGGAGGAGACCTGACGCACGAGGAGGAGGAGGAGGAGGAGTAGGAGGAGGAGACCTGACGCACGAGGAGGAGGAGGAGGAGTAGGAGGAAGAGACCTGACGCACGAGGAGGAGTAGGAGGAAGAGACCTGACGCACGAGGAGGAGGAGGAGGAGGAGTAGGAGGAGGAGACCTGACGCACGAGGAGGAGGAGGAGGAGACCTGACGCACGAGGAGGAGTAGGAGGAAGAGACCTGACGCACGAGGAGGAGTAGGAGGAGGAGACCTGACGCACGAGGAGGAGGAGGAGGAAGAGACCTGACGCACGAGGAGGAGGAGGAGGAGGAGGAGTAGGAGGAGGAGACCTGACGCACGAGTAGGAGGAGGAGGAGGAGACCTGACGCACGAGGAGGAGTAGGAGGAGAAGGAGGAGGAGGAGGAGGAGGAGGAGGAGAAGGAGGAGGAGACCTGACGCACATGGAAGTCAATCCATTTTCCTGAATGAGACGGTATGATCCTTGAGGTCGGGGGGATGGTGCCCCCCCCCCCCCCGTGTCTTGGATGGCCTGGCCCTTTGACCTGACCCCTGAAGGAAGGGTGAGGAGAGGTCATGTCACAGGTCACGCCATCACAACCGAAGGATGGCACCGTCCTGGGTCGCGAAGCTGTGCTGAGCGAAGTGAACATTCTCCTACAAACGAAGGAGAACCAACTCCAGGTGTTGTGAAGACGAGGTCGAAGAGGTGAAGGAAAACAGGGTTTCTTTGAGGCTGTCACGCAATGTGTTTTAAATAAATGACGTAAAAAAAAAAACAAGAGACGAATTAAGTCCCGTTGACGAAGCTATTCGAGTACACACAGTGGCTCTGGCCTCTCATACGATTTGCCTTGAAGAGACGTGTATCACTGCCAGCTGCTGGAAGGACCAGCCCACCACTCACGAGAGAGATCTCCATCAGGCACTCTGCCTGGCTAACAAGAGTTAGAGTGTATGAACACCAACCTTACCCGATCCTTCAGGTGAATCCACGAACCACAACAGCAATTATCCAATGATTAGTCTTCCGCCTCGTTCAGGTGCTTCGAATGACAAGAGGAAGGGCTCGCAAGTACACCCAGGCAGCTTCCAGTCGACACAAGCAGAGACGATCGAGGGTTGGAGATGCCGCCACCACTGCTTTCCCTCCAGAGACGCTACAAATCTTGCCTTTTCCAACACTTTCTTTTTTTTCCCTCCCTTGGCTCTGGCGTGGTGGGGTGGGTACGAGAGGTGCTTGGGCACAATACTCTTGCTAAGGACCACTGGGAGAGATTCTTTGCCCTGGAAATGGTTTCAAAAGGCAGCCAGAAGGCATGCGACACCACTGTTAGTATTTAGGAAAAGGCCTCTTGCTCCTTATAGGTCTTGAAGGGTGGAGCGGTCATTGACAATGTGGATAACTTGGCTCTTGTGGGTATACACTGCTATTGTCTTCACCCATCAGCCTCCAATGCACCCGAGCGCCTCCCCTTTACTTCAAAGACCCTCCAACGGAGAATGATTAATGAGGATGTGAGGGGAAAGTGACTAAGTTTATACACCCGAGACAGATATACTCACTCTCTTCTGTACGACAAAGTCCTTCATTTCTCTTTCTTTTCATCACCAGGAGGTCCCCAGGTGGATGTGTTGTGTGTCACTCCAACAGACTCTTCCCATGCGAGGCCATCCAGCTCCAAGCTGACCATGTTACGTCTCAGCTGGGAGGAGCACAGGTCCGTAAAATGCAACCGGAGTGGAAATCGTGGCAACGAGGACCCGTCCGACATTCCATGAATCCACGCTTGAGTAACCTAGTTCTTGTTCCAGATTCCAGCAAAGATGAGGGTTTGAAAAAAAAACCCCACCTGGATTCCAGGCATTGTGTCTGAATGTCTGGGGATCTCTGCAGTGTCATGTAGAAGCGAGATGTGCGCTCTCTGCTCATGGATATATGTTGACCAAATACATATCTGCTGAAAATACCTCACAGAGAGAGACACGAGAACAGTGGATCTCTCTCTCCAACAGCCATGGCAACGATATTCTCGCCGTGTGCACACGTACGTGTATGTTCGCTACACAGCGGATCCTCCGGCTTCCCCAGTATACATCCACCCACATGAAAACCTCCGAAGTCAGTTCGAAGCTGGAGACAAGCGCAGGCAACACTCAGTCCAACACTCCGTTCATGAAACACCCTCGTCTTTCATATGACCACAAGGATCCTCAGAACCATTCTTATGTGGTAGGTACCACTGTCCATTTAGAGGTTTATCTATCGTATCTACCTAACCTAGAACCCATGTGGAGGAATACTTACTGGGTTTAATAGATCGGTGGCTACTGCCGAAGCGATATGTAAGACAGTAAGACTGTGGTATTAAGGGGGAATGACTGAGTGTTCAAAAAAGATGAGGACCACCAAGATCTCGAAGGCATGACCCTTGAACACTGCGGTGGTATGAACACCCTCCCCCCCTCCTTCCTTCCCTTGGGTATCATGACCTAACCTTTGACATGACCCTAGAGGGCAAGGTCACTCAAAGTGTCCAGGCCATCATACACAAAGGGACGTCATCACCATCAGCTTTATCCAGTCGTACCGTCCTGCTCAAAGGGGTATTCCAGACGCCCATTAATCTTCTCAACCATGGTGCATGGATGGATAAGGGGACGGACCAACTTGGCTGGTCCTCTGGTCGAACCTGTCCAGGTAAAGCCACGGGCGAGGGGGGTTGGAGGTGGGGGGCGGGATGAGGGGCAAGAGTGGCAATAAATAAATGAAACAATATAAGAATCAGACAGCTAACGGTGGCCCCGGGAGTGTACAGGCTGCAGAGCTAAACCTTCCCTTGCAATCGCAGTCACCTAATCCCATTGCAGAGCTGAGGTTGGAGGCTCCTATATACACCAAACGACATCCCAGCTTCGTCTCTTCGTCGTATATCAACTGACTGCTATATTTCTCTCTTGTGTCTCCCCTGATGATGTGATTATTTCACGAAAGTGCACTTGGGAGCTTATCGTGTTTCATTTTCCCCGTGGACTCATAGGAATATCTTGATCACGCGCAAAAATTGTGATCCTTTCCAATATATATATATATATATATATATATATATATATATATATATATATATATATATATATATATATATATGGTATATGAACGGTCTTATCAAAGGGCATGACCCCACATGACACCCACAAAGGTCATCTTTACCACATGAACGTGACCACAACACCAACACATGTGTGTGTGAGAGTGAAGGCGATACAAGTTTGTGGACCAACTTCTGAAAAAAAAAAAAAAAAGCCTCCATTAACGACTTCCTTCTGAAGTGGTTCAGTCTGAAGTTAGGACTCGAGGAAGGGAGTGGTGTGAGAGTAACGAAGTCATCATGCAGTGAGAAGGTATCATGGTTGTCAAATCTATGAACCAAATGAGACCAGAAAAGTGTATATATATATATAATATATATATATATATATATATATATATATATATATATATATATATATATATATATATATATATTATTTCATTATTACACTTTGTCGCTGTCTCCCGCGTTAGCCAGGTAGCGCAAAGAAGCAGACTAAAGAATGGCCCAACCCACCCACATACACATGTATATACATACACCCACACATATGCAGATATACATACCTATACATCTTAACGTATACATACATATACATACACAGACCTATACATATTTACACATGTACATAATTCATACTTGCCGCCCTCATCCATTCCCGTCGCCACCGTAAATACATGTGTTTATTACTGACTTTATGTGGTGCCGCAGCTGCTGTAGTGAACTGTGGCGCTCTGTATGTACCTTCCTCCCACCTCATACATGAGAAGTTCCCTCCCTCCCACCTCATACATGAGAAGTTCCCTCCCTCCCACCTCATACATGAGAAGTTCCCTCCCTCCCACCTCATACATGAGAAGTTCCCTCCTGGGGAAGATGGTGAGGAATACTGTGTGAGAACATACAGCGCATATTCTCTTGACCTTAAGTGTGTTTCTGTGAAGTTGCCCTCGACCTACTCCATCTCCTTCACTCCATCTACATAGACTACTCCATCTCCTACATTCCCTCTATACAGACTACTCCATCTCCTTCACTCCATCTATACAGACCAGGAATGTTGGATCATATGGCTTCTCCTGCAGTGGATAACTTCGCCATTGCCCACCGGGCCTTTTGTCTCCTTCCTTCCAAACACCACATCATGACAGCGAATTAAAGTGTTGTTTCAGGAGGCCAGTCTCTGTAACGGCTCATCCTCAAGTAATGGTCCACAAGAGTATCAGCAAGATAAGGGATAGATATCATATCTGCGAGTAAAAAGCCTTCTTCAAGTGGACACTACATTCATAAAATGAAAAGTACAACACGAGATATTTAGAATTCGAGATTTTCTTGATGATATGTTGTCTATCATCATCATCACTATCATCATCATTAACACCATCACCTTCATCATCATCGTCATCACTATCATCAGCATTAACACCATCACCTTCATCATCATCATCTGTCATCATTATTATGATCATCATAATCATTACCATCATCATCATCATCATCACTATCTCTTCCATTATCATCACTATCTCTTCCATCATCATCACTATCTCATCACTATCTCTTCCATCATGATCACTATCCCATCCATTATCATCACTATCTCATCCATTATCATCACTATCTCATCCATCATCATCACTATCTCTTTCATTATCATCACTATCTCTTCCATTATCAGTTACTATGTAGTCAAAGTGTATTACGTTCTGTGTCAAGCAGTGCTAATCACTGGCCATAATTTGCCTGGCTATAAAAAGCTTACATCAAACTGGCACTCCAATCCAAACCATCTACATCCAAAAAGATATCCAGATGAAAAAAAAATCTCTTCTAATCTAGATGGACAGCAGATAAATAGAGTTATATACATATATGACAACCGACAACCTACAACGCTAGTGGTTATGAAGTATGGCGACTGCATGACGCGGCCCAAACATGACACTGACCTTGGCTGACGTGTGTCAGGAGGGGGGAGGAGGGGGAGGGGAGAGAGAGGTCAACTCCATCAAGCGAGAATGGAACAGGTTCGAGCACAGAACAGTCACACTCTTTTTTTCTAACCAGGGAGACAGCCACCGTCCCTCGGGTCTGACAGATGTAGACAGCAGTGACATTCTAAAGGCTCAAACTGGCCTGACACTCGTGTACCATACAAGGATGGAGGTCAGGGGGTCACCACATCACGACTGGTCACATACGCGTATGCCTATGCCTAAGGTCACACAACGAAGCGGTTGTTTAAATAACTTTGTGAATGAGGGATCAATGATAATAGAGCACAAGTGAGCGATGATTACTCTCATCTATCGACTGTGTGATAGACATCTTGGTTTGACTGATAGATTATAATTATCGTTAATTAATGGCACGCCACGTGAACTGAGTGATAATAATAATAATAACAGCGAACACTGATGGTGTATATCTGGCTAATAGAAACTTTTAAACTTAGCAGCAAACAGGACTTCTCATGGAAAAAAGTTATGGCTGACGAGCCCATCCAAAGTCTATCGAACTGACCGATATACTACAAGGAGGGGAAAAAAAATAGAACCTTTACCATAAGGAGTCAAAAGGTTCAAGACACTTCAGCCCCCACAAAAAAAAGAAAAAAAAAAAAGTACTGAAGACTCTTATCTGGTTAAGGTGTATTGTTTATTCTTGGAGGGTCAGAGAGCATTTGACACTGTCCATTAAAGGAGATCACAAATGGAAATGCCAACCGGCAGTAATACTTGGAAAAGCATTTGTGATGGACGTTATCTAAGTCGATAGAAACACATGAGAGTGAAGGGAGCTTTTTAGAAATGCGGTGTTGCAAGAAAGGAGAAAAATCCAAAATGCTTTTTCCCGAATAACTTTACTAAGTGCTCCACTTTAGCTGTCACTGGTTTTCGCACCTGATCTCTAGAAACCTTAATAGCTGATAATGCAAAGGACAATCATGAGTTCTGAGGCAACAACAATGTGGATGAGTCAGACACACACACACACACACACACACACACACACACACACACACACACACACACACACACACACACACACACACACACACACACACACGGAAATGTCAGGTGATTAAAAGCGTGCACTGGAATAAAAGAGGGAACTTTAGCTACTCATTGAATGGAAATAAGTTGGTGGGAGTGGAAAAGCGAACACCAGCAGCCACTATATTGTACATCGAATTGGACACTGAATTTGGTGCTGGACAGATGCAATGGCAGGGCGTATAGTGTGTGTGTGTGTGTGTGTGTGTGTGTGTGTGTGTGTGTGTGTGTGTGTGTGTGTGTCGTGTGTGTCTACTTTTCATTATAAAAGCAACGGTGATTACAGACTTACCTATCGTTCTTCATCATCTTCTCTGATTGGAGGAGGTTTCAGGGACTTACCGTGTATCTGAAATTACAGAAGACGATCAGTGAGTAACTTCCTGAAATCTTAAAAAAAAAGAAGGGGGGGGGAGGGGGGGTGTGGCAATTTTCAGAGTTGCCTCATTACAGACATGAGAAACATGACCAATCAAACCACCATGATAAAACGAGAAGGTTAATTATGGTATGCATTAATCATGAAGTTTATCAGTTGAGAACAGCATTCCGTTTTCTTTTTTTTTTTTCGTTTTCGTTTTCAGGACACGGAGGTATGAACTTTGTTATGAAATATGCTATATTTTTACACGGAGTAACACAGACACACAGGCACAGACACAGACACACACACACACACACACACACAAACACACACACACACACACACACACACAAAACACACACACAAACACGCACACACACACACACACACACACACACACACACACACAAATACACACACACACACACACAAACACACACACACACACACACACACACACACACACAAATACACACACACACACACACAAACACACACACACACACACACACACACACACACACACACACACACAGACACACACACACTTCACCTGCACATAATCACATGGCGGTCTGGTATGCTTTTGATGTGGTGGTGTGGTATGCTATGGTATGTTATACCATCGTTTGGTATGCTATGGTATGTTATGCTATGGTATGGTATACCGCCAGTTGGTATACCATAGTTAGCATGTTCGATTATTATCATTATTTCTTTATCATTATTAATATCATTACTATTATTATTATCATCACTATCATTATCATTATAATTATTATCATTATTATTTTTTTTTTTTCATACGATTCGCCATTTCCCGCATTTGCGAGGTAGCGTTAAGAACAGAGGACTGGGCCTTAGAGGGAAAATCCTCACCTGGCCCCCTTCTCTGTTCCTTCTTTTGGAAAATTAAAAAAAAACGAGAGGGGAGGATTTCCAGCCCCCCGCTCCCTTCCCTTTTAGTCGCCTTCTACGACACGCAGGGAATACGTGGGAAGTATTCTTTCTCCCCTATCCCTATTATTATTATTATTATTATTATTATTATTATTATTATTATCATTATTATTATTATTATTATCATAATTATTATCAATATAATTATCTTTATCGTCATTACTATTATCATCATCATCATTATTAGCATTATTACTAAAGAGACGCCGTGTGAACCTTACTGATTACTGACAATTAATGAGTCTATCGAGAACAAGAAGAAAAAATAAGTTAGTTTAAACTTCCAAATAATTAAGATAAATCGCTAATGAGTTAGATAAAGTTCAGTTATTCACCTGCCACTTCGCTCTATCTGTCTCACTTATAAACTCACTCACTTCCATGTCTTCGTCTTGGCTGGTTCAACATCTACACCCCTTTTTTTCCCTCCTACTTCCAAGCGATTGGCGAATCGCATGGTGATTCGAGCTCTAACGAGGCATGTGGCATAATCAGGTCATTACCTACGACAGTTAAGAGAGAGAAATCATATGAGAAACTGGCAGTTCATTGGAGGAAGAAAAAGAAAAAAAGGATGGTTTTGGGGGAGTATGTAGCGTTGAAAACGTGAGCTCAAAGTTATTCAAAAGGCATTCTTCACAGAGCCAACGCCTGTGGTCAGAGCTGGCAGTGACAGGGATCATAAAAATATATACAATCTGTTGGAAAGGCGACAGTAGTTTTCCATGCACGCCGCGGGGCAAGAAAAAATTGTGTGTGTGTGTGTGTGTGTGTGTGTGTGTGTGTTGTGTTGTGTTGTGTTGTGTTGTGTTGTGTGTCAGTCTTCATCTCCCAGCTCGTTTTCTCCCTGTCTCTTCTCCTCTTCCATTACTTCTCTCTCTCTTTCTCTATCTCTCCCTCGCTCACTGTAATCCCCACTTAAACACGCTAAAGCATACATAACGTATGCAAATAAGACTCACAAAGCCACATTGACTTCTTAAGCCGCCAGTCCAGACACGACCAACCTTCCTCACAGCGTCTATCATCTTCGGGCATCGCGTGTACCATTCGCCTCCCTCCTCCACTCCAATGAGGGGCCCAGCCTCGCAACGATACATCACCGTCGGGGAAGATGAGCCATCAAACATGCCCCATTGTTGTCCAAATAGACAATGACCTCTCCTTCCTTTTTTTTTTTTTTTTTTTTTCAAAAGAAGGAACAGAGAATTGGGCCAGGTGAGGGTATTCCCTCAAAGGCCCAGTCCTCTGTTCTTAACGCTACCTCGCTAATGCGGGAAATGGCGAACAGTTTGAAAGATATATATATATATATATATATATATATATATATATATATATATATATATATATATATATATATATATATATGATCTAATTCAATTATGTAACACCAAAGCCCCTTTTACTGGCCCTGTAACTTCAAGGCTACGCTACAATCAGTAGCAGGGTAATACATAAGGCACTCCTTTTGAGTGGGAGAAAGTCCTCGGGACGAGGTTGTACTCCTTTCCGTCCCCTGACGCTCATATAACCACGTCCAACCTCTTGCAGCGGAGGTAGAGGTGGATGAACAGCTGCATTGACTGTGGGCCGACTGCCATAGCCAGGATTCGAAGGTTCACCATACATACGGTCATATATTACGTAGTAATACGAGTGGAAACTCTCTCTCTCTCTCTCTCTCTCTCTCTCTCTCTCTCTCTCTCTCTCTCTCCACACACACACACACACACACACACGTACACGTGTATGTCTGCACGGAAGAGCAATGTTGTTGATTTTAGATACACAATTATTTGATGTTTGTTGACAATGTAGTCGGTGAGGCGCCACATGTACAACGTCCATAAAAAAAACCGAACAAATAAAAAAACAAGCAAACAAAAAATTTTTTGCACTCTGTGGAAATTCTGGTCGGTCGGATTTTAAACCCTGTACTACTCTCTCTCTCTCTCTCTCTCTCTCTCTCTCTCTCTCTCTCTCTCTCTCTCTCTCTCTCTCTCTCTCTCTCTCTCTCTCTCTCTCTCTCTCTCTCTCTCTCTCTCTCTTCCATCCGCTCAGCTATAGAATGGGTTTTTTGATTGCCGCGCAGCGAGCTAACACTTTTCTTCTCTCTCTCTCTCTCTCTCTCTCTCTCTCTCTCTCTCTCTCTCTCTCTCTCTGTAATACACTGTCGCGTATGCCATCTTTGCCACAGTAACGTGTTCACCCTGGCTCACACAAGCTGTGGGATGCTTCCACTGTGGCCTTCATACCCATGTTTGAGTAGATAATCTACCTGAGTAGATAATCTACCGAACAATGTAGATCACATGCATACTCTACTCTCCAACACGGAGAACTTATTCTCCAACACAGATACATGGAGGGAGAACTTATCCTCCAACACAGATACATGGAGGGAGAACTTATTCTTCAACACAGATACATGGAGGGAGAACGTAGTCTCCAACACAGATACATGGAGGGAAAACTTAAAGTCTCCAACACAGATACGTTGAGAGCAAACCTAGTCTCCAACACAGATACAGTGAGGGAAAACTTAGTCTCCAACACAGATACAGTGAGGGAAAACTTAGTCTCCAACACAGATACAGTGAGGGACAACTTATTCTCCAACACAGATACATGGAGGGACAACTTATTCTCCAACACAGATACAGTGAGGGAGATCTATAACAAGAAGAACAAGTTCAATGGGTTATTGTTATACAAAAAATAATAATAATAATATCAACGAAGCAATTAAACATTTTTCTTTGTACTGGCTGTGTTCTGTATGTGAGTCACCAGAAGAAGAATGAGGAATTCATGAGGTTGGGCGAGTCCCCTCACGCTCCTCCTCATATCTAGTAACTCACAACACGTCTAGTCCTCATAACAACAACCCTAATAGGTAATAATCACCCGTATGACACTCTTAGTGTACGTCAGATATGAAATGTATAAACGACTGCGTTAACGGGGGCACTAGAAGGCTAATGTGCAGCAAAGGGGAGTCAGTGATAGGTTAAAAATAGAGTGCTGAGCGGAATTACAATTTTTTTGGGGGTCAAGTGAAATAATTTTCCATTTCAGACAACCCATGTCGTGGAGCAATCAGGCCTCCTACTGTCTGTCTTTCTCATGGAAACATGTCTACGTTTTGAATTCGAACTCCCAGCTCCCTCCCGTCTCGTGGTATGGTGGCTGGGAGGTGGAGCTGTTGCTGGTCGCCAGGCCCGACCAGCGTCCACCCCAGGCAAACGTCTCGTGGAGGTGGAGAGGGAGGAGAGGGAGGGAGGGAGGGAGGGAGGGAGGGGAGGGAGGGGATGCGAAGGGTGAGGAGAGTGTGAATGAAAGAATGAATGAATGAAGGAAGGAAGGAAGGAAGGAAAGAAGGAGGCTGAGAAGTGAGGGGGGATGGATGGATGGATGGATGGAAAGGGTAGCTAGAAGGTAGTGAAAGAAAGACAGATGAAACGATGATGAAGAGAAGGGAAGAGAGGAAAATGGGTGATATATGGGGAACGAAAAAATAAAGGGAGGACAGAAAAGGGGGATAAGATAAAGTTGGCCCCCCAAAAAAAGAGACAGATAGGATCAAAAAGGTAATTGAGATAAGGGAAAATGATTAAAGAAATAAAAATAAAAAGGGAAGGGGGGTTCACTGAGGGAGGAAATGATAGAAATAAGAGAGTATGAGGGAGGGAGGGAATGTGAGTCAAGGTCATGGGAGGGGTGGAGAAATGGAAGGGGAAATGGAAGGGGCGTGAGGGGTCGTGTGTGTGTGTGTGTGTGTGTGTGTGTGTGTGTGTGTGTGTGTGTGTGTGTGTGTCAAGGCTGTGGCACACAGGCGTAAGGAAGATAAACATTTCATACAGACGAGGGGACGACCTAAAGGAAACGCCTACAAGATATACAGAGAATACAAAAGCCTAGCAATAGGAGGGAAAGGAGTATAAATGGATAGACATATATATACGTCAAGGAATATACAAGAGAGGGAACAGACCACCAAGCGCTTTCGAAGCTCTTCGCGAGATAGGAACAGATCAAAGCCACAAACTTCTTTCACTCAAACCACATCGAACCTGGACACATCTACCCCACACCCACACACCCACCCACACCTCAGCTCCCCACCACGAGACCAACTAAGCTCCCTTTTCACGTCATCTCTCGCCTATATCCACCCCAAGCAATCGCCCCTCTCCCTCCCATCTTCTCCTCCCTTCTCCGTCTCTCTCAACACACTCTATCATGTACTCCAAAACCGACATGGGCTCTCACGAGGGTGTTTGATCATCATTCCCGTCTCTCTCTCTCTCTCTCTCTCTCTCTCTCTCTCTCTCTCTCTCTCTCTCTCTCTCTCTGTCTCACACAAATCACGCACGATCCCCATTCACTCTCTCTGCGTATTCAGAACGAGAGAGAGAGAGAGAGAGAGAGAGAGAGAGAGAGAGAGAGAGAGAGAGAGAGAGAGAGAAAGCTGGCGTTTAAATAACACAGACACAGCAATGCATCGCTCTAATGAGTCAGTTCCAATTTGCAATCTTTAAAATCTTATCACAATCCACTGACATTCATGTTCACTCTGTCTATTTCTACACTATCAATATGATCTAAGCCTTTTCAGAAGTAGCCAAAGATAATTTAAAAAATGTGATGATCCATTTGAGAGTTTATGGTCGTATCATTCAATGTTTTGGGTCCATGTTTTGCAATGTTTATTTATGTCATCACTTTAAAATATTTGTGTCAATATTTCCAATGCTTGGGTCACTACTGTCCAATGTTTGGGTCAATACTGTCCAGTGTTTGGGTCACTACTGTCCAATGTTTGGGTCAATACTGTCCAGTGTTTGGGTCACTACTGTCCAATGTTTAGGTCACTACTGTTCCAATGTTTGGGTCACTACTGTTCCAATGTTTGGGTCAATACTGTCCAGTGTTTGGGTCACTACTGTCCAATGTTTAGGTCACTACTGTCCAATGTTTGGGTCACTACTGTCCAATGTTTGGGTCAATACTGTCCAATGTTTGGGTCAATACTGTCCAATGTTTGGGTCACTACTGTCCAATGTTTGCGACAGTACTGTCCAATGTTCGGGTCACTACTGTCCAATGTTTGGGTCACTACTGTCCAATGTTCGGGTCACTACTGTCCAATGTTCGGGTCACTACTGTCCAATGTTCGGGTCACTACTGTCCAATGTTTGGGTCACTACTGTCCAATGTTTGGGTCAACACTGTTCCAATGCGTGGGTCGGCACTGTCTAACCTCTACGTCAATACTGTCCCATGTGTGTCAGTATTGTCCAGCCTCTGTCCAATCTTAGATCAATATGAAATCCTTCTCCGACGTATGGATGGTCTAGTAACAATGGATATATCAAAAGTTGATTTGGACTAACATCAGGAAATGATTACATTTTTATATGTCTTCGTGTTTGTTAATGTAATTACGAAGAGGCGTAGGTAATTACCGATTACTTTACGACCATCACAGGATCGGGTGTATGTGTGTATGTGTATGTGTGTGTATGTGTGTATGTGTGTGTGTGTGTGTGTGTGTCTCATATCATCTTCACTACCTTGTGTATACAAATAAGAGTATTGATCGCGGAGATCAAGACGAATCCAACACCTTTGAATCGTATTGATCTCTTAATACAGAAGGAAAAAAAGAGAGATTCTACATTGGGTCATAATCACAGCCTCCCTCGGTGCATATACGTCCCTTCCAACACCAATTACGATTACTGACCACACTCTCCTTCCCTCTCTGCCAACACCAATCTCAACTGTCACAACATCTCAAAACATCTCAACGTCTCACACCATCTCAAAGCCTCTCGCAACATCTCAAAACATCTCACAGCATCTCAAAACATCTCACAACATCTCACACCATCTCACAACATCTCAAAACATCTCACAACACAACGTCTCAAAACATCTCACACCATCTCACAACATCTCAAAACATCTCACAACACAACATCTCAAAACATCTCACAACATCTCACACCATCTCACAACATCTCAAAACATCTCACAACACGTCTCAAAACATCTCACAACAACTCACAACACAACATCTCAAAACATCTCACAACATCTCAGATTCATTAGCGGCACCGAACCAACACACACGTCTCTCACTACATCTCTCAAACCTTTATTCCAACACTAACGAACGTATTCTCGGAGGTGGAAGCCAACACATTGTCCTGCCAACACTGCTCCATTCCCCTGACACCACCACCACCCACCTCGCTGCCAACACCTGCATTCTAGGCGCTATGAAACCTGCCACCACCTCCCTCCGTCTCAGGTACCTGCCAACACCACAGTTCCCCACTGCTTCAAACCATTCCTTTCCAACTTCCTGCCAACACAGACAAGTCTCCCTTACAGTACCACTACATCTTCCCTCAGTAGGACCAACACTATCCCCACTACATCTCCATGACCATAACTTCCTGGTACCACAAAAAGTACACTAAACGTACCACCACATCTCCATCTCGACTTTCTGCCAACATCATCACCACATCCCATGACCAATTGGTTGATAACGTAGCTCCTACCACCCCACTACACACCCCACTACACACCCCCAACACATTCGTGCCCACACCAAGTCACCCTCATTGCTAATATGGACCAATTTCCCCTATCAGTACACATCCCTCGTCCCCCTCCACATCCCCCTTTGCCCACATCACCACACCAATCACCACCACAATACATCGCTACACCAATCACCACCACAATACATGGCAAATCACCAACGTAAGTAACTCCAAAACACCCCCACCAAACACCCACAGCAGGACGAACTGGTTCATCATCTCCACCATCACCAGAGGTATCTCCACCAAGTACTCCAACATCACCCGGCCATTCCTCCCTCCCCCACCAGAGACGACACCACCGGTGCCTCCAACATCTTCAACATCAGCTGTGGCCAGCACCAACATCACCACCATGATCTCTTAAACCCCATCAAAGCATTTTTCACTATTAGTATCAAGTCTCAAGTTTTTTTTTTACGATGGAGTCTGATTGCTTTTGTGTTAGAGGATTACAGTCCACGCCAGTCCTTAATCTCTGGCCATTACAGTAGGCTCAGTACCGGAGGAGCCTCGACACGCTGTACCCAGAGTGTATCATGAGTACAGAGAGCGAGGGACAGAGACATGACGGTGTATGTGGGAGTAGCGCCTCGCAGTCGTGGTTCATCTGGATGAATGAGGGAGGTTTTAGTCTATGTTTTCCAGACCGACTCCTGGAACCTGTTTGAGGGGACTTTGATCCCTCAACCCGCCAAACCTTTCCTTCCGCGCATCAGAATACTAAATCATTGCACACACACACACACACACACACACACACACACACACACACACACACACACACACACACATCCCCAAGCACTTATGAAACAATGTCGCCTGACATGCAGTCCTGGAAATACATGTAATGCCACCTCCTCCTCTCGCGTCTGCCACTCCAGGATTCAAAGTTTGGATTCCTTCGCGAGCGGGAAATAAGTTCATGTTGATTTAAGACTCCAAGTTGACTGTGAGTTTTGCAACAGATGATAACACTGTATTTTACTTGCCAGCCACACACACACACACACACACACACACACACACAACGCAGGGACAAATACGAGTTTCGGCAAAACTCTGGTCCAAATCATTCTACTTTCGCTGTGCCTGGAAGCAAGATGCAAGATGAGGGGAATGAAGTCTTCTGAAATTAAGAATACTGAAGTCTATCTATCCTCATGAAATAAACATCTCTTCACGTCGAGGCTTTTCGACAAGCGAGGTGTGTCGTGCATCGTGAGTGCACAGAGGGAAAAAAGAAATTCGCTTTCTTAATGAGTTTGAAGAATGATAAGCTCCTGTCCTTTCCTCCATTTTTTTTTTTGGATTCCCAGGTTGAGTTCTGACAGCTGCTGCTCTCTGGAGGAGGAGGAGGAGGAGAGCGTCAGCCTTGAGTTGGAGGACGAGGAGGAGGAGAGCGTCAGCCTTGAGTTGGAGGACGAGGAGGAGGAGAGCGTCAGCCTTGAGTTGGAGGACGATTCCCACTCTCTCCAAGAACCAGATCTATTGATAACCCCAAGTGCTCTTCAACCCACTGGGTTCCAGGTCCAAAGAAAATTCACCATCCATTCACCTGGAATGGATGTTCCTAATGGCTTGGTATCCTTTGGAATTGAAGAGCGGCCAATTGCACTCCAAGATATCTAGTTTCCTGATGTCTTTATGCGCGATTCCTGGTTTAATGTTGACTTTTTTGAAGATGGTCGCCACAAGACCTCCAGGGACTGGTCCCTGAGATGTTCAACATCATCTTAAAACTTCACCAAGGGAAAAAAGGATTCGTTCGAATTTCAGGGACCTTTGACCAATTCCTGACAGAATTCTGTCTGTAGTGACCTCAAACTTACCGAGCACTTCTGCCACACCCTCAGAGGCCAAGGTGTGTTTCTGATCAGCAGTGGCAAGGGGGAAAAACACCTGATGGTGGCAGAAAGGTTCTCTTTCTGCCCTTTAACACTACCACTTCCTGGAGTAATAATTCTTGTCTTCGTCTTCCGGGGTGTAATGATGTATCGGAGGTGTGTGTGTGTGTGTGTGTGTGTGTGTGTGTGTGTGTGTGTGTGTGTGTGTGTGTGTGTATCTTCGGGCAATATGTAAGGCCGCAGCTTTCCCTCCTCCTTCGTCAGGTGTCTCACTCACAAACTACCCACCTGGGGTGGATGGATGGCCTCCTTATGAAGTTTGTCTTCTACGACGCCGGACCATCACGTGGGAGGAGGCAAAAGGGGATCCCATGGTCTAAAACCCCCCATTACACCCTCCATTCGCCCCCCCCCCTCACTCCCCCCCCCACCTCAAGCCCAGCTGAGACGCCCAAAAAAAAGACACCAAAGACCCAAAGTTTCTCCTCGAGTGCCTGGGTTCGAAAGAGGGGGAAGGGGGTGAAGAATGGGAAGGCGCTTGGAGAGGGGGGGGGGGGTAGAGAAATAGGACAAAGAAGAGAAAAAGAAGAAAAAAAAGGGAAAGAGGAGAGGAAGGTGAATGGAAGACGGTAGGTGAAAGAAAAAAGAGATAAAGAAAACGAGACATAGACTAGCTACGAGAGAACGGCGGGCTAACGGAGGAAAGACACAGAAGGGAAATGAAAGAGAAGTGGATGAAGAGGAAATGAACAGGAAGGGGAAGAAGAGAAAGAGGTGATGATGAAACAGAGAGAGAGAGAGAGAGAGAGAGAGAGAGAGAGAGAGAGAGAGAGAGAGAGAGAGAGAGAGAGAGAGAGAGCTCTCTGTGTCGCAATCTTCGGAATTCGATAAAAATGGTGTTAGTTGCGGAAACCATAACCCCCCTAAACCCCCCCAAAAAGGGGGGGGGGGGGGAAGCAGATTCATAGAGATTAGGGCTGAGGTAAAGGGGAGGGGGGGATTTTGACGTGGTGGGGTGGGTTGGGGTTGGGGGGGGAGCACCCCCTCCCTCTCTCTCTCTCTCTCTCTCTCTCTCTCTCTCTCTCTCTCTCTCTGTGCCAGCATTGAGCGCCAATGGTTGAGAGCGAGCATTTATATGCTTGTGGAAGATGAAGGGAATTTAAGGTAAGAATTTTAAGGAAGGTGAGGGGAATTTAAGGTAAGAATCTTAAGGAAGGTGAGGGGAATTTAAGGTATAGAATTTTAAGTGAGGGGGGGAGGATTTAAGGTGCATGTAAAAGCTTATGGAAGGTGAGGGGAATTTAAGGTAAGAATTTTAAGGAAGGTGAGGGGAATTTAAGGTAAGAATTTTAAGGAAGGTGAGGGGAATTTACGGTAAGAATTTTAAGGGTGATGGGAATTTAAGGTATAAATTCTAATGAAAATGAGGGGGGGGGGGTTTAAAGTACGAATTTTAAGGTATATACAGGTGGAGGACTTATGGGGATTTTAAAGAGATTTAAGGCAAGACTGTCTGGTTTTAAGACGATTTTAGGAAAACCAGCGCGTGTACAGGATACGGTAATGGTAGGGAGTTATGGTGTCTATATTAACATTAATTATTTCCATTCATCCACCATACACCCATCTACCAATCCTAACATGGTCTCTACATTAACATTAACTTTATTTCCACACAGGGTAGAGGGACGACTTGACACCGTGTCCCACACAGGGTAGAAGGACGACTTGACACAGTGTCCCACACAGGGTAAAGGGACGACTTGACACAGTGTCCCACACAGGGTAGAGGGACGACTTGACACCGTGTCCCACACAGGGTAGAGGGACGACTTGACACACTGTCCCACACAGGGTAGAAGGACGACTTGACACAGTGTCCCACACAGGGTAAAGGGACGACTTGACACCGTGTCCCACACAGGGTAGAGGGACGACTTGACACACTGTCCCACACAGGGTAGAGGGACGACTTGACACACTGTCCCACACAGGGTAGAGGGACGACTTGACACACTGTCCCACACAGGGTAGAGGGACGACTTGACAGTGTCCCACACAGGGCAAAGGGAAAATTTGGAGTAACAGTCGGTCCACAGTCGACCCAGCTGTTCATCCTCCTCCCATATGGATTCGCCCATACATTAGGCATCTGGCTTAGAATATCTATCTATCTATCTACCTATTTATCACAGTGGTACGCGCGCGATCTAGTGTGTGCATGAAACTAAGGGAAATGAAACACGATAAGTTCCCAAGTGCACTTTCGTGTATTGATCACATCGTTAGGGGGGGAGAGACACACAAGAATATTGAGGTAGAAAACGTAGAACACAAGTCAGTTGATTAAACAAGGGGAGATGGGGCTTAGATAAGGGAATTCAAAAGCTCGTGTCGTCTGAGCAAACACGAGAAGGGAGAGAGAGAGAGAGAGAGAGAGAGAGAGAGAGAGAGAGAGAGAGAGAGAGAGAGAGAGAGAGCCTTGCTTCGCTTCAATACAATGCTCTCACCGCAGGCCAATGCTACTCCAACGAAAACAAAATATATCGTCCATAAATACAGCCTTTAACATCCGTAATGAAAAGTCAACAAATATATATATATATATATATATATATATATATATATATATATATATATATATATATATATATATATATATATATATATATATTTGCATTCCAATGAGTCGCTTTTTCTTTTCTCTCTCTCTCTCTCTCTCTCTCTCTCTCTCTCTCTCTCTCTCTCTCTCTCTCTTTCCCACCCTTCAACACACACTTTCCTTTTCCTTCCTTTTTCCTTTCCACACCCACACTGGAAGGAACACGAGGTGTTACGGACACACACATCCCCCTCCTATTGGCACCTCCCCCTTTTGGAACCCCAGCTCAAGGTCGTCCTCCAGCATCAAGTACAACTCAAGGTTTCGCCCTCAGACACCACAGGGGGAGACTCCCCTCCCGAGTAAGGTCCTAAGAGGGACCATATCTTCTGGGGTCTAGCTGAGTGTAAAAGGGACCATGTCTTCTGGGGTCTGGCTGAGTGTAAGAGGGACCATATCTTCTGGGGTTTAGCTGAGTGTAAGAGGGACCATGTCTTCTGGGGTTTAGCTGAGTGTAAGAGGGACCATGTCTTCTGGGGTTTAGCTGAGTGTAAGAGGGACCATATCTTCTGGGGTTTAGCTGAGTGTAAGAGGGACCATATCTTCTGGGGTCTGGCTGAGTGTAAGCGGGACCATATCTTCTGGGGTTTAGCTGAGTGTAAGAGGGACCATGTCTTCTGGGGTCTAGCTGAGTGTAAGAGGGACCACATCTTCTGGGGTCTGGCTGAGTGTAAGAGGGACCATATCTTCTGGGGTCTGGCTGAGTGTAAGAGGGACCATGTCTTCTGGGGTCTAGCTGAGTGTAAGAGGGACCATATCTTCTGGGGTCTGGCTGAGTGTGAGAGGGACCATGTCATCTGGGGTCTGGCTGAGTGTGAGAGGGACCATGTCATCTGGGGTCTGGCTGAGTGTAAGAGGGACCATATCTTCTGGGGTCTGGCTGAGTGTAAGAGGGACCATGTCTTCTGGGGTCTGGCTGAGTGTAAGAGGGACCATATCTTCTGGGGTCTGGCTGAGTGTAAGAGGGACCATGTCTTCTGGGGTCTGGCTGAGTGGAAGACAGACATTTGCTGAGGTATGCCTGAGTGTGGAGAGAGAGAGAGGGATGGTTGCTGACGTGTAGTCATAATGCGTCTGAATAAACAATCTATTCTCCCTCATATTCCACGACCTTATTTCCCATCCCATCCCAGGACTTCTCCTCGTCGCCAGCCCTCCCTAGCCCCCTTCCACACCATTCCAGCCCCTCCCATCCCGTCCCTACGTTCAATTTATTCAAACATCGTAATTACGGCTCAGCCAGATAATTCCCTTTGTTTATCTGGGACAATTTAGCGTTCACTCCACATTGGGGGCTCAGACGTAAGAGGATATGACAAGGATAAAGCAGAAGCTAAGAAGTCGCTCCGACGACAGACGCAACGTATATATATATATCTCGTGTCTCTTCTCTTTTCTCTCTCCCTCACCCAATTTTAGAGTAATCTCTCTCCCTCATCCAATTTTAATGTAATCTTCTCTCTCCCTCACCCAATTTTAGCGTAATCTTCTCTCTCCCTCACCCAATTTTAGTGTAATTTTCTATCCCTCATCCAATTTTAATGTAATCTTCTCTCTCCCTCACCCAATTTTAGTGTAATTTTCTCTCTCCCTCACCCAATTTTAGTGTAATCTGCTGCAATCTGGTTGAATCTATGTGTCTCCGTGAGGTCCACCAACCTATGTGACACGAGCGATTTCAAAGAGGGAGAAACTATGTGATCCAATCTTTGGTCGCAGTTTTTTCTTTCTGTTGTCTTCGGACTTTGCCACTGTGGCAAGTGATCTAAAAACGGGATGCGAACTGAAAGAAACATAATGAGACGTGAGTGTTCAAGTGTGGGCCCAAAAGATAGCTAGAGGAAAAAAGAGAGAGACTAAATGAGAGTATTAAGTATACAGAACAGACGGGAACGCCAAGTGAAAATGAACAAAGTGAACTGCTTGTAGAACTTGTACACTGAACAGAGGACTGGTGATTTGGAACGTTTGAAAAACCAGTTCGTATGTAAGTATACACATAAGGGTGAGTGAGGCTAAGGGTGAGCTAAGGCATCATATGATTGTATCAAATGATAGGCGTGCAAAGGAGAGATTGTTGGATGTGAACATGCTGAGAATGGCAGCTATTGGGAATGTCTAGTGCAGGCGAATGTGAAAGTGTTTAGTGGTTTATGTAAAAAGAAAAAAAATGACATGGATGGGTAGTGCACACACACACACACACACACACACACACACACACACACACACACACAGTACATCCCGCAAATGAAAGCCAGTGAAACAGAAGGAGATGGACAGTGGATCATCCAGGTTAATCCTCAGTGGGAGTGTCCCCCAAGTCTTCAGCACAGTGTATCCCGGGGATAGGGGGATGGGATGGGGATAGAACACTATCCACATACCTTCTACGTCTCGTCAAAAGGCGTCACAAAGGAGGGAAAGTGGGGGATTAAGGGTGGTTGGTAATCCTCCCCTCCTGTATCATCACTATCCTCCCCTCCTGTATCATCACTATCCTCCCTCCTGTATCATCACTATCCTCCCCTCATGTATCATCACTATCCTCCCCTCCTGTATCATCACTATCCTCCCCTCATGTATCATCACTATCCTCCCCTCCTGTATCATCACTATCCCCCCTCCTGTATCATCACTATCCTCCCCTCCTGTATCATCACTATCCCCCCTCCTGTATCATCACTATCCTCCCCTCCTGTATCATCACTATCCCCCCTCCTGTATCATCACTATCTAAAAGCAGGAACAAGAGGAAGGAACCAAAAGAGGACTTTCTCTCCTCACTGAGCCCAATCGTCTGCTACTGACACCACTTTCATGAAGACAAGAAAGTTTAGTTTGAGATTAAAAGCGAAAAAGAAGGAGAATGTAAACCAATTTTCTTTTCCAGCTGTATTTTGGCTATTACAAATATCCTATTTCTGTTTTTCTCGCTGCTATGCCACCTCTCGTCATGGCCTATTCCACGATTATCAAAAATCGTCAAAGAAAATCATTCCTGTAGGATTACAATCTTAAAAAAATATGATAATTATGTTTGCTCATTACTACAATCTCAGAAGTGCAAGACAAGACAGGTTTCCCTGAGACAAATGAGGATCGAGTTCCTTTACTTTACCCTGAGACACAAGAGGATCGAGTTTCTTTACTTTACCCTGAGTTAGAAGAGGATCGAGTTCCTTTACTTTATCCTGAGACAAAAGAGGATCGAGTTTCTTTACTTTACCCTGAGGCAGAAGAGGATCGAGTTCCCATACGTCTCCCTGAGACAGAAGAGGATCGAGTTCTCATACGTCTCCCTGAGACAGAAGAGGATCGAGTTCTCATACGTCTCCCTGAGACAGAAGAGGATCGAGTTCCATACGTCTCCCTGAGACAGAAGAGGATCGAGTTTCTATACTTTACGATATGAATATATATGAATATCAATATTCAAAATGTATGATATACATTTCTTACCGACATATAACTCTTATGCAATGTATACACCTAGCGTGTGGTATGCATTCTGGATAAATAATTATCTTAGACACTGATACATGATACATGTGACAACATTATATCTTCTAAATGATATCATCTGAAATGTGTTATGATAACACGTTACTAAATAACTCCAATGAACAACACGAAACGCAATTCTCAAATATTCTTGGTCAATTCCCCTCTCTCTCTCTCTCGCTCAACAAATAGGCGAGAGATAATTTGTTCATGGACACACACGAGAGAGAGAGAGAGAGAGAGAGAGAGAGAGAGAGAGAGAGAGAGAGAGAGAGAGAGAGAGAGAGAGAGAAAGAAAGAGAGAGAGAGAGAGAGAGAGACACGACGCCAAATCTATCCAGGTTCGCCAGGCGCAGACGCAGACATCATCGGATAATCTATTCAAATACCTTTGCGTTCTAACGGCCATACAGGGTTGGCGCCCCCCCCCCCCCCCCCGCGCCCTCATTTGCATATTCAGCGTACGACCTTCGACACGTCGAATACCGTCACAATCCAGTGGCGAGGGGGATGCCGTGGTATATTGGTCAACATGCTGTTGTACCCAGTCAATCTCATACGGGGTTCGATCCTCGGGCACGACGGTACGACCCTTGAGCACGACGGTACGACCCTTGAGCACGACGGTACGATCCTTGAGCACGACGGTACGACCCTTGAGCACGACGGTACGATCCTTGAGCACGACGGTACGATCCTTGAGCACGACGGTACGACCCTTGAGCACGACGGTACGACCCTTGAGCACGACGGTACGACCCTTGAGCACGACGGTACGATCCTTGAGCACGACGGTACGATCCTTGAGCACGACGGTACGACCCTTGAGCACGACGGTACGACCCTTGAGCACGACGGTACGACCCTTGAGCACGACGGTACGATCCTTGAGCACGACGGTACGACCCTTGAGCACGACGGTACGACCCTTGATCACGACGGTACGACCCTTGAGTACGACGGTACTACCCTTGAGCACGACGGTACGACCCTTGAACACGACGGTACGATCCTTGAGCACGACGGTACGACCCTTGAGCACGATGGTACGACCCTTGAGCACGACGGTACGATCCTTGAGCACGACGGTACGACCTTTGAGCACGACGGTACGATCTATGACCACATCGACGACCTCACACCATCAGAGAACTTTGTGTCTGACGTGAGCGTATAACACTGGATCACTCCACTGTGTTGTAAACCACCTCACCACTGGAGTAAATCACTATGCCTTAAGCCAGCAGCACCACTGGACAAAAATCACAACATCTGAAGCTCCCACCACTGGACAAAACTGACATATCTGGAATTCCCGCCACTGGCAAAATTGAAACATCGAGAGCACCACCACTGGAGAAAAACTGCAATAACTTAATCTCCCACCACTGGACAAAATTGCAATAACGTAATCTCCCACCACTGGAGAAAAATGGCAATAACGTAATCTCCCACCACTGGAGAAAAATGGCAATAACATCTCCTCCACCACTGGACAAAATGACAACATCGGGAGCACAACCACTGGAGAAAAATGGCAATTACGTCTCCTCCCACCACTGGACAAAATTACAATATGAGAAGCTCCCACCACTGGGACAAATTTCCACTGTAGTTATATCCCTCCACCACTGGAACACCGGAAGCAATTCATGACCCCTCGATAATGAACCCATGGTTCTTGTTTGCTAATTAACATGAGATGTTGACAAGCAACTTGTCCTTGACTTTTTGCATATGATTAACTGTGTTTCCAAAAGCTGTTGTAAATACACACACACACACACACACACACACACTAAATATATATATATATATATATATATATATATATATATATATATATATATATATATATATATATATATATGTAATTTATTCATTATCTATTATACTTGATCACCGTTTCCCACGTCAGCGAGTTAGCGCCAGAATACAGACGAAGAATGGCCCATCCAATCATATACACATATATACCAAAACACGTACATATACATACATATACCTATACATATCAACATATACACATATACATACATATACAAAGATATATACATTTTTACACATGTACATATTCATACTTGCTTGCCTTCATCCATTCCTGGCGCTACCCCGCCCCGCAGGAATCAGCATCGCTACCACTTGCTTCAGTGAGGTAGCGCCAGGAAAACAAACAAAAACAAAAGAAAGGAAAAAGGCCACATTCGTTCACACTCAGTCTCTAGCTGCCATGTGATAATGCACCGAAACCACAGCTCCCTTTCCACATCCAGGCCCCACAAAACTTTCCATAGTTTACCCCAGACGCTTCATATGCACTTGTTTACCTCGTCTTCCTTATGCTCAAAGTCTGCATCTACCACACTCACATATACACACACACCTGATGGGCACGTATTCACTCACATATACACACACACCTGATGGGCACGTATTCACTCACATATACACACCTGATGGGCACGTATTCACTCACATATACACACCTGATGGGCACGTATTCACTCACATATACACACCTGATGGGCACGTATTCACTCACATATACACACCTGATGGGCACGTATTCACTCACATATACACACCTGATGGGCACGTATTCACTCACATATACACACCTGATGGGCACGTATTCACTCACATATACACACCTGATGGGCACGTATTCACTCACATATACACACCTGATGGGCACGTATTCACTCACATATACACACCTGATGGGCACGTATTCACTCACATATACACACCTGATGGGCACGTATTCACTCACATATACACACCTGATGGGCACGTATTCACTCACATATACACACCTGATGGGCACGTATTCACTCACATATACACACCTGATGGGCACGTATTCACTCACATATACACACCTGATGGGCACGTATTCACTCACATATACACACCTGATGGGCACGTATTCACTCACATATACACACCTGATGGGCACGTATTCACTCACATATACACACCTGATGGGCACGTATTCACTCACATATACACACCTGATGGGCACGTATTCACTCACATATACACACCTGATGGGCACGTATTCACTCACATATACACACCTGATGGGCACGTATTCACTCACATATACACACCTGATGGGCACGTATTCACTCACATATACACACCTGATGGGCACGTATTCACTCACATATACACACACACCTGATGGGCACGTATTCACTCACATATACACACCTGATGGGCACGTATTCACTCACATATACACACACACCTGATGGGCACGTATTCACTCACATATACACACCTGATGGGCACGTATTCACTCACATATACACACACCTGATGGGCACGTATTCACTCACATATACACACCTGATGGGCACGTATTCACTCACATATACACACCTGATGGGCACGTATTCACTCACATATACACACCTGATGGGCACGTATTCACTCACATATACACACCTGATGGGCACGTATTCACTCACATATACACACCTGATGGGCACGTATTCACTCACATATACACACCTGATGGGCACGTATTCACTCACATATACACACCTGATGGGCACGTATTCACTCACATATACACACCTGATGGGCACGTATTCACTCACATATACACACCTGATGGGCACGTATTCACTCACATATACACACCTGATGGGCACGTATTCACTCACATATACACACCTGATGGGCACGTATTCACTCACATATACACACCTGATGGGCACGTATTCACTCACATATACACACCTGATGGGCACGTATTCACTCACATATACACACCTGATGGGCACGTATTTACTCACATATACACACCTGATGGGCACGTATTCACTCACATATACACACCTGATGGGCACGTATTCCCCACACCTTAACAATCAACCCCATCATCCATTCCCAACCCCACAAACCCCTTCATTCAAGTCTGCCCCATCTCTCTCTCTCTCTCTCTCTCTCTCTCTCTCTCTCTCTCTCTCTCTCTCTGTTGCTCTATTTACCAGCGACAAGTTCCCATAAACCTCCGGCATGTTTGAGAAAACACAACAGACATTTTCCTCCAAGCGATGAAGAAGAATAAATCTCTCTCTCTCTCTCTCTCTCTCTCTCTCTCTCTCTCTCTCTCTCTCTCTCTCTCTCTCTCCCTTCCTCCCCACCCCATGAAATAATAAAAGATAAACAAATGTTTTTTCCTCCCGGAACAATATGGAGATAAAAAAAATAAAACTTTTATTTGCGAAATAAAAGTTCAAAAAAAAAAGAGCTATATAACTTGAAAATGCAAATGAGAATGAGATCAAGGCATTATTTCTCTCGTCGAATGCTGGGGCTGTGCGCTGAACGAGGCGTTAAACAAGCGATTCCTATTTCTCTTCCTTTCAAGAAATGAACTTCACATCCCATGTTCGAAACGCGTTGAACTCCGTGGCTTTTATCGAGACGCAATACGCGGTCAACGCGATCGCTTCCTTCCCTTCAGTGGCTTGTGTCATTATCCCAGCGAACTGGGGCTCCATATACAACCCTTCCAGTAAATGAATAAGTCAATTAATATCAATAAATTAATATTTCCCCGTAAGGTCCCGACCATTTTGGATGACAATCACATGTTTACCAAATGGCGTCCTAGCTACGTCTCTTCGATGTATATCAACTGACTGTTATATTTCTCTCTTGTGTCTCCCCTGATGATGTGATTATCACACGAAAGTGCACTTGGGAACTTTTCGTGTTTCATTTTCCCCGTGGACTCATAAAAATATATATATATATATATATATATATATATATATATATATATATATATATATATATATATATATATATATATATATATATATATACATATATGTATATATATATGTATATATATATATATATATATATATATATATATATATATATATATATATATATATATATATATATATATAAAATGGGGAGGTGATAACAAGTAGTGGTGATGTGAGAAGGAGATGGAGTGAGTATTTTGAAGGTTTGTTGAATGTGTTTGATGATAGAGTGGCAGATATAGGGTGTTTTGGTCTAGGTGGTGTGCAAAGTAAGAGGGTTAGGGAAAATGATTTGGTAAACAGAGAAGAGGTAGTAAAAGCTTTGCGGAAGATGAAAGTCGGCAAGGCAGCAGGTTTGGATGGTATTGCAGTGGAATTTATTAAAAAAGGGGGTGACTGTATTGTTGACTGGTTGGTAAGGTTATTTAATGTATGTATGACTCACGGTGAGGTGCCTGAGGATTGGCGGAATGCGTGCATAGTGCCATTGTACAAAGGCAAAGGGGATAAGAGTGAGTGCTCAAATTACAGAGGTATAAGTTTGTTGAGTATTCCTGGTAAATTATATGGGAGGGTATTGATTGAGAGGGTGAAGGCATGTACAGAGCATCAGATTAGGGAAGAGCAGTGTGGTTTCAGAAGTGGTAGAGGATGTGTGGATCAGGTGTTTGCTTTGAAGAATGTATGTGAGAAATACTTAGAAAAGCAAATGGATTTGTATGTAGCATTTATGGATCTGGAGAAGGCATATGATAGAGTTGATAGAGATGCTCTGTGGAAGGTGTTAAGAATATATAGTGTGGGAGGCAAGTTGTTAGAAGCAGTGAAAAGTTTTTATCGAGGATGTAAGGCATGTGTACGTGTAGGAAGAGAGGAAAGTGATTGGTTCTCAGTGAATGTAGGTTTGCGGCAGGGGTGTGTGATGTCTCCATGGTTGTTTAATTTGTTTATGGATGGGGTTGTTAGGGAGGTGAATGCAAGAGTTTTGGAAAGAGGGGCAAGTATGAAGTCTGTTGGGGATGAGAGAGCTTGGGAAGTGAGTCAGTTGTTGTTCGCTGATGATACAGCGCTGGTGGCTGATTCAGGTGAGAAACTGCAGAAGCTGGTGACTGAGTTTGGTAAAGTGTGTGAAAGAAGAAAGTTAAGAGTAAATGTGAATAAGAGCAAGGTTATTAGGTACAGTAGGGTTGAGGGTCAAGTCAATTGGGAGGTGAGTTTGAATGGAGAAAAACTGGAGGAAGTGAAGTGTTTTAGATATCTGGGAGTGGATCTGGCAGCGGATGGAACCATGGAAGCGGAAGTGGATCATAGGGTGGGGGAGGGGGCGAAAATTCTGGGAGCCTTGAAGAATGTGTGGAAGTCGAGAACATTATCTCGGAAAGCAAAAATGGGTATGTTTGAAGGAATAGTGGTTCCAACAATGTTGTATGGTTGCGAGGCGTGGGCTATGGATAAAGTTGTGCGCAGGAGGATGGATGTGCTGGAAATGAGATGTTTGAGGACAATGTGCGGTGTGAGGTGGTTTGATCGAGTAAGTAACGTAAGGGTAAGAGAGATGTGTGGAAATAAAAAGAGCGTGGTTGAGAGAGCAGAAGAGGGTGTTTTGAAATGGTTTGGGCACATGGAGAGAATGAGCGAGGAAAGATTGACCAAGAGGATATATGTGTCGGAGGTGGAGGGAACGAGGAGAAGAGGGAGACCAAATTGGAGGTGGAAAGATGGAGTGAAAAAGATTTTGTGTGATCGGGGCCTGAACATGCAGGAGGGTGAAAGGAGGGCAAGGAATAGAGTGAATTGGAGCGATGTGGTATACCGGGGTTGACGTGCTGTCAGTGGATTGAATCAAGGCATGTGAAGCGTCTGGGGTAAACCATGGAAAGCTGTGTAGGTATGTATATTTGCGTGTGTGGACGTATGTATATACATGTGTATGGGGGTGGGTTGGGCCATTTCTTTCGTCTGTTTCCTTGCGTTACCTCGCAAACGCGGGAGACAGCGACAAAGCAAAAAAAAAAAAAAAAAATATCTATATATATATATATATATATATATATATATATATATATATTTATATATATATATATATTATCCCTGGGGATAGGGGATTAAGAATACTTCCCACGTATTCCCTGCGTGTCGTAAAAGGCGACTAAAAGGGGAGGGAGCGGGGGGCTGGAAATCCTCCCCTCTCGGTTTTTTTTTTTTTTTTTTTTTCAATTTTCCAAAAGAAGGAACAGAGAATTGGGCCAGGTGAGGGTATTCCCTCAAAGGCCCAGTCCTCTGTTCTTAACGCTACCTCGCTAATGCGGGAAATGGCGAATAGTTTGAATGAAAAAAAAAAAAAAAAATATATATATATATATATATATATATATATATATATATATATATATATATATATATATATATATATATATATATATGATCAGTATAGCCGGTGAATCATATACCATACAGGCAAGAGGGAGAAGAAAGTGTCATCCCAACGGAAGGTCGGGTTTAAGGAAAGTAAACATGTTGTGTTATGTATGCCGTGTGACCAAACCCTAAAGTTCCTATGGCAATCCTTTATCTTCCTTTATCATCCACAACTTCAGATAAGAGTGAAGAGATAGGAACGACGCCCCTCGACATGCTGGGCGTCCAGCCCTGGTTCGAGACAACCTCCACGAGCAGTGATGGCTTTTCCTTTTGCCACTCTCATGCCAGCTGGACCTACGTACGCGTCAGCAAAACCAGATCTCCCTAAGCGATCGCCTTAATTCATCGCTGGAAACTATGTCTTGACCACCTTAACTGGTCGCTCTTACCAAGGGGTCTATAATACTCGTGGAGCGACACCTCGACTCTCTTTATGTCCCCCATTATCAACCACGTCTTCTATATTGTCTTATGACTTTGGACTACTCACAAAACTGCTTCTGGCGTGAGGGAATGGGGTTAAAACACAAATGCAAAAGGCAGGTCTCTCATCCACAATTGTCTTTTAATACCAGGTCTTGATCTCTCTCTCTCTCTAACTCTTTTCCCATGCCAACTCGACTAGGAGAATACAATTGTGCTTGTTTCAGACACATCCACGCATAGGTCAGGGCACTGCACCAAACATGGCCCTCACGGACCCTCGACCATCATTTTCCCCTGTCGAGGTCTGGTTAAGTTCGTGGACCAGCGGGTTCCTCCTTCACGAGTGGCATCTGTCTCTGCAAGAGCTCGGTGTTCTGGACAAATATTACCTTCCAACTCTGACGGTTTGGACAGAGCGAAACCGGTTCGACGCCCCGGCACACACACACACACACACACACACACACACACACACACACCGGACAGCTATAAATGGCAATTGTTGCATTCACAGAGCCATTTGTTGTCCTCCCAAGCCAGGATAAGAGGAGATCCCTTCTCTGTAACTATCCAACTGAACATTTGAGCACGACGGGTGTGCGACACTTGAGCACGACGGGTGTGCAGACCCTTGAGCACGACGGGTGTGCGACCCTTGAGCACGACGGGTGTGCGACACTTGAGCACGACGGGTGTGCGACCCTTGAGCACGACAATTATGATCCTTGTAGCGTCGTGTTTCAAGGGTCGTACCGTCGCGTTTCAAGGGTCGTTAGCGTCGTTCTCGAGTCGTACCGTCCGCTTGGCTTCATGCTTGGGGGCCCCCCCCCCCCCCCCCCCCGTATTTCCGCGACCCTTCTGACGTTCAACGTCGCATGAGCCAACTTCATACAACGCACGTCGTTTACGTCGCCCTTCGTCCACGGAACCCAAACAATTTCTTTGGGAGTGTTGTAAGACGCCCTCGTGACACTTCGCTGCATCTATACATCCCTGAACAGAGAGGCGGTGGTCAACAAAAAAAGAGAAAGAAGAGACGACTGTGTTCTTATGGACAGCAGAAGAATACGTTATCTATTTTTTTCCTTTTTCCTTTTAACGTCGAGAGCTACAGTCACAGGGGGAAAAATCCTCCTCAAAGCTAGGCCTTCAATGAAACTCAAAGGGCGAAAGAGATACAGAAGAGAGAGGGGGGAAAAAAATACTATACTTTTGGGGGGTAAGAGAATTAAATCATTGGATAAAATCATAGGAATTTCAGTTACTAGGAAGTAAGCAACGAGATAATGCCAGAGTTTAGGAGGGCAAGCAAAGAAACAAAGACAACAACGGTTCATCTCTGACCTACCAACGTCTACATAGTAATCATATGACACAGACGATTAACGAATAGCACACACGATCCAGCTATTACGGCAGGAACAGACGTAGCTGGCAGGTCTTAAAGAAACCAGATAAATATCCGTAGGACAGGGAAAGAGAACCAACACTTCTGAGGTTAGGCTGGCGAGTTGATAAGCCAGATTCGTATGAGTTTTCGACCCGGCATAGAAGTGCATAGAGCTTGTAGCTCTCGCAATGTGTCAACAACACGCTATACAAGGACAGATCTGTGTAATGTAGAGCATAGAATGGTTAGGTCTGTCACCTCCCCTGTGTGTTAAATACACAGCCAAGGGGGAGGAACTTGGAGGAAGCGAAGGGGGAGTATAAAAACGCCCCACTTCCCACCAGGGTGATTAGGAGCGAGTGTAACCCTAGTCTGTGAGGCCAATGGTGGGGTGATAACCAGCAGATAAGAGGGGTGGGGCGGGCGGGCGGGGAGTTTATATATATACATCCATGGACAGTGGGGAGGAGTTTATATATATACATCCAGGGACAGTGGGGAGGAGAGGAGGTTGGGTCCCCAGCCTGCTGAGCTGGGGTACTGGGAGGTGGGTCCCCAGCTGCGTGTGTGTGTGTGTGTGTGTGTGTGTGTGTGTGTGTGTGTGTGTGTGTGTGTCTGTGTCGCCGCCGAAGCGAAGTGTGTCGCCTCGAAGATGATGGAGAGCTGGGGTCCCACCATAAAGACACAGTCGGTCTGTGTCACAAACCTTGACCGGATGGATGGGTCGTGGGGGGGCATATACGCGCACACGCGCAACACACAGACGAACGCATCGCTTCCGACAGACGTTTCAGGTTTCCAGGCGTCGGAGGAGATGAAGGAAGGCACAGACGACAAATACATCCCACGGCGCCTTGTGACGTAAGACAGATCGAAAACGAACACACATGATCGCCAACGTTTTTGGGTGGAAAAGACGTCTCAGAGAGAGAGAGAGAGAGAGAGAGAGAGAGAGAGAGAGAGAGAGAGAGAGAGAGAGAGAGAGAGAGAGAGAGACTCCGACATCTTCCACAAGAAGGAAGACAAGATGGACGAAGAAATGTGTGTGTCTCTCCACAGACATGACCCAAGGTTCTGTGTGTGTGTGTGTGTGTGGCCATGATTCGTTACGTTCTTGTATGTACAAACTACGTCATACGTTGGAGGCGTGCCTTTACGTCATGTCCGTACGATTTCGCATCTCTGCTCCTCCCGTCTCCCTGCTCCCGTCTCCCTTCTCCCTCCTCCTCCCTCCCGTCTCCTACCTCCTCCCTCCAGGTCTCCCTCTTCCTCCTCCTCCTCCCTCCCGTTTCCCTCCTCCTCGTCCTCCCTCCTGTCTCCCTTCTCCTCCTCCTCCTCCCTCCCGTCTCCTACCTCCTCCCTCCAGTCTTCCTCCTCCTCCGCCTCCTCCCTCCCATCTCCCTCCTCCTCCTTCTCCTCCCGTCTCCTTCTCCTCCCGTCTCCCTCCTCCTCGTCCTCCCTCCTGTCTCCCTCCTACTTCTCCTCTTGTCTCTCTCCTCCTCCTCCTCCTCCCGTCTCCCTCCTCCTTCTCCTCCCGTCTCCCTTCTCCTCCTCCCGTCTCCTCCTCCTCCTTCTCCTCCCTCCTCCCATCTCCCTCCTCCTCCTCCTCCTCCCGTCTCCCCAGGTACCCGGTGATCTCGTCCGCCACGCTGCGTCCATCCTCCAAGCAACCATCTCCTCTTCGACCGAGGCAAATAAAGAAAACGTACTGTCGGCGACCGCTTGATTCTTCTCTCTCTCTCTCTCTCTCTCTCTCTCTCTCTCTCTCTCTCTCTCTCTCTCTCTCTCTCTCTCTCTCTCTCTCTCTCTCTCTCTCGCAGAGACGGAAGACAAGGTGCTGATGGTGAGGGCTGTGATGGTGTATAACCCGGTGGTTGTGATGGGTTGTGATGGGGTATAGCCTGGTGGTTGTGATGGGTTGTGATGGGGTATAGCCTGGTGGTTGTGATGGGGTATAGCCTGGTGGTTGTGATGGGTTGTGATGGGGTATAGCCTGGTGGTTGTGATGGGTTGTGATGGTGATGGGGTAAAGCCTGGTGGTTGTGATGGGTTGTGATGGGGTATAGCCTGGTGGTTGTGATGGGTTGTGATGGGGTGTAGCCTGGTGGTTGTGATGGGTTGTGATGGTGATGGGGTAAAGCCTGGTGGTTGTGATGGGTTGTGATGGGGTATAGCCTGGTGGTTGTGATGGGTTGTGATGGGGTATAGCCTGGTGGTTGTGATGGGTTGTGATGGGGTATAGCCTGGTGGTTGTGATGGGTTGTGATGGTGATGGGGTAAAGCCTGGTGGTTGTGATGGGTTGTGATGGGGTATAGCCTGGTGGTTGTGATGGGTTGTGACAGGTTATAAGCTGGTACGTCCACTGCTGTTACCTCCGTCACACGTTACGCCTGGCGCTGCCGTGTGTCCACTGTAACACCACCTCTTCCTTTAACGGCGTTACCGCTATCGTGTGACAGGGGGAGGAGGGAAGGGGGAAGGGGGAAGGGGGAAGGGGGAAGGGGGGAGGGGGTTGTTGTTATTGTTGTTGTTGTTGTTGTTGTCCCTTTCAACGCGAGCACCACTTCATCAACGTACGGGTTGTTTACGCTAAACGACTCTCTCTCTCTCTCTCTCTCTCTCTCTCTCTCTCTCTCGCGTGCGCGCACGCGCGCCTCTCTCCGACGGCCGATGGTTGGCGTTGTACGATCGTCCATGCGCAAGTTTCCCCCCCACCTCCCCCCTCCCTCCCCTCCAAGAACCCAACCCAACCAACCCCCCCCCCCATAAAATGTGTTGGAGGGGGAGGAGGGAGGGGGTGAGGAGGGGGGGTGAGGGGGAGGGAGGGGAAAGGTCATTTAAGGTACATGCCTTACCTCGCCTTACTGACCCCACAAAAGGTCAGGTTAGGGGTGGGGTGTGTGGGAGGTGTGGGGTTGGCTGGGGTGTGGGGTTGGGTGGGGTTGGGTGGGGTGGAGGGGGGGTTGGGTGGGGTGTGGGGGGTGTGGGGTTGGGTGGGGTGTGGGGGGTGTGGGGTTGGGTGGGGTGTGGGGGGTGTGGGGTTGGGTGGGGTGTGGGGGGTGTGGGGTTGGGTGGGGTGTGGGGGGTGGGGTTGGGTGGGGTGGAGGGGGGGGTGGTTGGGTGGGGTTTGGGGTTGTGAGTGGGGGGATGTGTGTCACTCATGGGACCACACCCCTTTCTGCCTGACGGGTTTGGCTTCGTGTCCCAAGCGCCATCCCTTATCCCACAAGGCAATTTTTTTTTCTCTTTTTTAAACCACTATGATGTAACTGTAGACCGGAAGGCTGATTTAATGCAGTTTTGTGACCTGGTTCCCGACCTTACATGTTTGGGTGCCAATTCAGGCGTATGAGTGTGAGTGTGTGTGTGTGTGTGTGTGTGTGTGTGTGTGGGTAGATGTCAATCCTCATTGGTCCATCACAGGAGAACAGCTTCCATGCCAGTGAGGTCGGAGCTGAAGGCAAGAGAGTGTTATACTCAGTTCATTCGAAGGGCAAAGATAAACAACACGGCGTTACTGACCATGAGACAGCACGGGCCAGCCTGGGGTCAGACCAGTCAGGGTTCGAGTCCTCGAAGTGGCGGTCGGCCTATACCCATTCCAGGTGGTCAGTAAATGGGTACTACCTGGCGTAGGCTGGTGTATATGTATATGTGTATGTGCATCCATACATACGAATAAAGACCTAGTATACATACATACATACATCTAATTATCATTCAACTGTATCGCTGTTTCACGCGTCAGCGAGGTAGTGCCAAATGAAAAAAACCCATCCACTCACACACACACACACACACACATACACACACACACACACACACACACACACAGAAGGTTAAGAGACGGGGCAACACCAGTGTAAATCCCCCCCCCCCCCCAAAACACATAAATAGTAAACACAAACAGTGATCACACAAGGAAAGACGTAGGTTTACACGCCAAAGAAGAATCATCATCAAAACCAACACTAAACGTAACACTGAGAAAAAAAATTACTATGTGAGAAAGCCAGGCCAAAGTAAAGCAAAGTGTCTTTAACCTGACATGTGTGTATAATCATACGAAAAAGTCAGTCCAAATCAAGCACAACTGTCTTCCCCTTGACGACACGAACACTCATCCACAGAAACACAGAGGAATTTCATTTCAACAATCTTCATACCTACATACACTTACCATCCCCAATTATGATCGAGTCTGCGGGTCACGAGCGAATAATTCACATAACGGGACTGACCTGTATAGAACGACAGAGTAATAGCACACACAGATCTCACACAACACATTCTAAATGGCTTCAATCAACCACGGGCCCCCTTCCCGCACAGTACTAGTGACAATGAACATCAAGAAAGCATTTGACACCTGGACCTTATTCCTGGCTGCCGAGCTGAGGCAGGGGACCCTGAACTCCGAGAAAACTAATTCTTATAACTGGTGGACGCTTATATGTGGATGAGAGAGAGAGAGAGAGAGAGAGAGAGAGAGAGAGAGAGAGAGAGAGAGAGAGAGAGAGAGAGAGAGAGAGAGAGAGAGAGAGTCACGTTACTCATTTCGGAGAAAGAGCAACGAAATGAAATCGCTTGAAACGGAATGAAAATTGACCCGTCGCGGCATCGCAATCACAATTCCCACACATGCTAACGTACCACAAACGGTAAACAGAAGGGTGGGCGGCTGGGGACACGATGGTTTGAGCGGGAAAACTCCTCAGATGAATGAGCTTTTCTCTTCCAGAATCGGTGAGGAGTGCTTAACGAAGCCATTGTTAGACCTCCTCAAGAATTCTGAGACGACATGGAGGCAAGTCAGTGCGACAGAATGTCCCTTCCTTGAGTTGAACGTCCTTCCCTAAGCGAATGGCACTGAGAACCTTACGAGGGTTGTAGAGTATTACAAGTTACTGTACAGTTAAGTGGAAGAAGTTGTGGCACTTGAGGTTTTGAACGAAGGAAGTTCTTCAGTCTCAAGACTTGGGATTCGAAGCCTGGGTCCTGGTGTGACCTCCCTCCACTAGTGTACGTGGCAAAGGAGAAACACTAAGACGGTCTTTAGACACAGATGTAACACTTCATGTTACTGACTTGTAACACTAAGACGGTCTTTAGACACAGATGTAACACTTCATGTTACTGACTTGTAACACTAAGACGGTCTTTAGAAACAGGTGGAACACTTCATGTTACTGACTTGTAACACTAAGATATTTAGAAACACGTGTAACACTTCATGTTACTGACTTGTAACACTAAGATATTTAGACACACGTGTAACACTTCATGTTACGGACTTGTAACACTAAGATATTTAGACACACGTGTAACACTTCATGTTACTGACTTGTAACACTAAGATATTTAGACACACGTGTAACACTTCATGTTACGGACTTGTAACACTAAGATATATAGAAACACGTGTAACACTTCATGTTACGGACTTGTAACGCTAAGATATTTAGAAACACGTGTAACAGTTTACGTTACTGACTTGCAACACTAATATCTTGAAATACAGGTGTAACAGATGACGTTACAACTGACGTGTTACACTAATGCAGATGTAAAAGCTCACGTCACTAAACATCTCGTTACTGCTGTTACTAAGTGCTGTTTCTCTGTTGTCACGACCAGTTCTGTTACCACTGTTCCGATTGCTACAGCTGTTCCTTCCTGTTGCTGCAGCTCCTCCTGTTGCTGTTCCTGTTGCAGCTCCTGTTGCTGCAGCTCCTCCTGTTGCTGCAGCTCCTGTTGCTGTTCCTGTTGCAGCTCCTGTTGCTGCAGCTCCTCCTGTTGCTGCTCCTGTTGCTGTAGTCATCACTACTGTAGCCAAAACCACTCATACAACTGTTGTTATTGGTGTTGTTTTTCTTGTTCTTGTCATCTCCTGCTGCTGCTGCTCGCTGTTATTACAACCATAAATACCCTTCAGGCCCGTGCAGCAATAAGCGGACACACACACACACACACACACACACACACACACACACACACACACACACACAAACAAACTACATTGGGGGCCAAAATTCTTGCTGGTGGATTAATCTTGCTTCACGTCATTTTTCCCTGACGCCTTCCATTTGCTCTGATTGCTGGAGAGTTTGTCCTCCCGCGACTGTTTATGTGTCGTGCGATTCGTCAGATGTGTGTGTGTGTGTGTGTGTGTGTGTGTGAGAGAGAGAGAGAGAGAGAGAGAGAGAGAGAGAGAGAGAGAGAGAGAGAGAGAGAGAGAGAGAGAGAGAGGGAGAGAGAGAGAGAGAGAGAGAGACAAAAGCGAATTATATTGATGAGAGAGGTATCAAAAGTGGTCCAGTCATGTCAGATCACAAAATTTTTAAAGATAAATGAGAGAGAGAGAGAGAGAGAGAGAGAGAGAGAGAGAGAGAGAGAGAGAGAGAGAGACAAAAGCGAATTATATTGATGAGAGAGGTATCAAAAGTGGTCCAGTCATGTCAGATCACAAAATTTTTAAAGATAAATGAGATAGATAGATAGATAGATAGAGAGAGAGAGAGAGAGAGAGAGAGAGAGAGAGAGAGAGAGAGAGAGAGAGAGAGAAGCGAATTATATTGATGAGAGAGGTATCAAAAGTGGTCCAGTCATGTCAGATCACAAAATTTTTAAAGATAAATGAGATAGAGAGAGAGAGAGAGAGAGAGAGAGAGAGAGAAAAGCGAATTATATTGATGAGAGAGGTATCAAAAGTGGTCCAGTCATGTCAGATCACAAAATTTTTAAAGATAAATGAGATAGATAGAGAGAGAGAGAGAGAGAGAGAGAGAGAGAGAGAGAGAGAGAGAGAGAGAGAGAGAGAGAGAGAGAGAGAGAGAAAAGCGAATTATATTGATGAGAGAGGTATCAAAAGTGGTCCAGTCATGTCAGATCACTAAATTTTTTAAAGATACATGAGAGGTAATACTTAACAAAGATCTATACCTCGCATAGCCATGGATACAAATTTTGCAGCAGAACGCAACAATAGCTTGAAATAAGGACGAAGAAATCTGCGAACGTATCTGTCACTTATAGTTAATAGTGTTCATTCTGAGACGTATCGTTCACCGGGGTGAAGATAATTTTTATGCCGTGTGTACGTAACAAATTCTGTTGCCTTAAATACTTAGGAATTAGGAGCATAGACAATATCAATAGACAGATGGTAGATAGATAGATAGATAGATAGATCATTATGAGCAGATAATCTGACAGACAAATAGAATGGCTGATAGACGGAGCGATAGACATATATATAGATGAACAGAAATATAGACAAACAAACAGATTAAAAAAGATAAACAGACAGACAGAAAGATACATAGATGAAGAGAGTTAGATGAATAGATGGACAGATAGATAAATAGATAGATTGATAGATAGAGATAGATAGATAGATATACGAATATATCGAAAGACATATACATAATTTTTTGGGGGGCAGTCACCATCAGCGACCTCAGTAACTGAACATACATTAACCATTTCACGTCAAATCTATCATATAATGTGATATTAATATTCTAAAATACTGTTATGTATTTGATGTAAATAACATGTGTGTGTCCATTCTCTAATCACGTGGAATTACCACAGTTAAGTGGTTTACTAGACAATTATTGTCAGGCTTCGGTTGAATCCATTTATGATAATCGTTAATATTTTAGTTAATGTGTTTGATGTTTCATTTACTCCCTCTTTAAAAAAAAAAAAATATTTTTGACAGTCACTGATATGAATTTGTGAATTTCACTGTAGCAAGCTCAGGCTAGTGTATATATATATATATATATATATATATATATATATATATATATATATATATATATATATATATATATATATATATTTTTTTTTTTTTTTTTTTTTCATACTATTTGCCATTTCCCGCGTTAGCGAGGTAGCGTTAAGAACAGAGAACTGGGCCTTAGAGTGAATATCCTCACCTGACCCCCTTCTCTGTTCCTTCTTTTGGAAAATTAAAAAAAAAAACAAGAAAGGGGAGGATTTCCAGCCACCCGCTCCCTCCCCTTTTAGTCGCCTTCTACGACACGCAGGGAATACGTGGGAAGTATTCTTTCTCCCCTATCCCCAGGGATATATATATATATATATATATATATATATATATATATATATATATATATATATATATATATATATATATTGGAAAGGATCATAATTTTGCGCGTGATCAACAAATTCCTATGAGTCCACGGGGAAAATGAAACACGAAAAGTTCCCAAGTGCACTTTCGTGTAATAATCACATCATCAGGGAAGGCACAAGAGAGAAATATAACAGTGATATTCGATGAATATCAAGGGACTGTTATATTTCTCTCGTGTCTCCCCTGATGATGTGATTATTGCATGAAAGTGCACTTGGGAACTTATCGTGTTTCATTTTCCCCGTGGACCCATAGGAATATATATATCGTTAATGTGATGGCCTTGATTAGGGCCTCAGTTGGCCATGCCGTTCATCATCATCATCATCACATCTCTTCATGCCCCCCAAGTATCCTGGCATTGTCTTCCACACATGCGTCGACGGGCCCTGGACTGCGCATTATGCCTCCTTGCCCATCACCTGCTTCGTAAGGTCAAGATGCACGCGGTAGCTTCCGCCTAGCCAGCCATCAAGTCTGCTGGCGCCCCTCCCCTGAGTGAGCACTGAGCTATGATGGGAGGAGGAGGAGGAGGAGGAGGAGGAGGAGCTCCTCGTTTCCCAGCGCCCGCGACGCAGCTCTGGATAGATCGCTTCACCGCGCCCCCCCCCAAGGCTCTATGAGGGAACGCCAACAACACTTCATCCTTCTAGTTGTTTTTACCACATCCATTTCGTTATTCACGGACGATGCATATTTCATACCCTCGCTGCCTCTAATCTAGGTGTGTGCGGGGGGCGGGGCTAGCCCTGGGGCCCTTCACTGAGCATCCCGGCTGACGCCAGTCCAGAAGGCTGCAGGAAGAAAGGTTTTTGTGCTGGCGACCTTTCTATAATCCTACGTTCGGGTGGCTTGTCTTGATTTTTAGAACCCTCCGGGAGCTGTTGTATCAGCATTTCACTGGGTCCAATTTGCCAGCAGGGAACTTCTCCTCTGTCCCCTTCAATGATGCAGGGAGGCAGACGGGAGTAGCCCAGTGTACGAGAGCTGAGGAGTATATAAAAAGTTATATCACTTTGATTCAATTCTTCCTCAACCTACAACGGAGGGGTAATAGTTTTCATAATGAGTATTGTATACTTTCTTGTACTTCCTGTCCCAGGGAGTCGCCTTCTAGGCCTGTGGGGCTCTTGCAGCGCTCAGGAAGCTGGCCACGTCCACATGTCCAGACACCACAGCTCATGTGACGTGTGTGTGTGTGTGCGTCTATGTACTAAGACTGGATGGTTATCTGTGTGTTTTCACTATTGTTGCATCGTGGGCATCGTATTTGTAGTCATTTCATCCCATTCAGCCACCATCACTTAAACTATAAAAGTACTTTTCCATTTTTCTTTAAGCAAGTTTCACCCTTCGTGTTATGGTCCCTGGTTGCCCTATCTTTACATCTCCCTTGGAGAAAGGGGCGAGCATGCAGTCTCTGGGGGATGAGAGGGCTTGGGAAGTGAGTCAGTTGTCGTGGCTGACGACACAGCACTGGTGGTAGATTTGCGGGAGAAACTGTAGAAGTTGGTGACTGAGTTTTGGGAGAGTGTGTGACAGGAGAATGCTGATAGTAAATGTGAATAAGTACAAGGTTATTAGGTTTACCAAGGTAGAGGAATAAGTTAGATTGGGTTGTGAGTTTGAATGGAGAAAATTTGGAAAAAGCGAAGTATTTTAGACACCTGGGAGTGAATGTAGCAAGAAATGGAACCATGGAAGTGGAAGTGAGTCATAGGGTGGGTGAGGTGGCGAAGGTTCTGAGAGCACTGAAGAATGTGGGGAAGGAGAGGCTAATAATATCCAGGAGGGCAAAAAATGGGTATGTTTAAAGGTACAGTTGTAGTGAAGTCCCCCTTTAAAAGCAGCATAAGAAACTGAGAGCAGAGCAAAGGTTCGAACCGAGAGTATGTAGACTTAGTGCCTCTCTCAGCTTTTCGCCTGTTATTCCAATCAATCTAATCACCCAGTCATGAGGCATTTAATATCTGAATCCTTTACCACAGTTCTATACGGCTCTTCAGGAGGAGGAGGGTGCATGCCTGACCTGTTCTTGTATTTCATTCTGGACGCATCTCGCTGGCCACATACTTCGAGGTCATTTTCACGTCGAAGGAAATGGAGTTCGTCTGTGTAACGATGCCTCTCACGTCCTGTCCTGCTGACATGTTCTGTGTAATATTAACTACCTCTGTGTCTCTCGCAGTGTGGCCCTTGCAATATGCTCCCTCCACCATGGGTGTATCCGGCATGTCAAACCCTACCTCATTTTCTATGCCTCTGGGTCTCCGAGGGGGGTCAAATTTCATTAGCCATATGTTCGACCGGAGTCGTATCTCATCTGAGCCTCTTTTTGCAACTGCTGGTCTTTCACTTTTCCCTTCCTACTCTTCTCTCTCTCTCTCTGCCGTTCCTCTTATCTTACACTTCCTCCGTAATCAACACGATCAAGAAAGATAACACAACGCTTTGGTGAGATAAGGTGTGGTATCCCCTTATCACTCAGCACTGGAGATAATCTAGACCCATTAACAAAAGATCCACTTGACATGAATCTACCTGGTTCCCTTCCATTGACATAACTGTCAATCCATCTATGTATTCCTCCACCCAACCTGAGAAGTCCACCTGGTCACCTTCCGTCTCCCGTGGAGGTGGGAAAGGTATGAGTGATTTATCTCAGTCCAAGATCACAAAAGACACTCATCTTTCCTCTCTGTCTTTTTTTTGACTGATTTCTTCCCTGCAGTAACCAGCAGGACATCAGCAGCCTCGGCCATCACGGATGAAGTGGGAAAGAGAGGACGAGAGAACTAGACATCATAGCAGATCCTGGAGTGGCTGTGGACCAAACTCGAAAAGTAAAAAAAAAGGGGGTCTTACGCAGAGGTGAAGGAAGGAAGGAAGGATTCCTCAAGTTAGCTCTCCCAGGAGAGAGAGAGAGAGAGAGAGAGAGAGAGAGAGAGAGAGAGAGAGAGAGAGAGAGAGAGAATGAGAGAATGAGAGAGAGAGGGCAGTATGATAACGGTCAATCCTCATGTGGTTGGCCTCCATACAGAATCCAAGGGAAGCAGCATCGAAGCCATGTGCCACGGGTTCAGCTGGCACAGTGACGGCAAAACACACACACACACACACACACACACACACACACACACACACACACAGCTCACGAGAGCAGCGGCCAAAATGACACCATCAGGACCAAAAAAATGTCCAAAACAAAACAAGAATTGACGCCAGACGAAAGGGATGGTTGAGGACGATCAAGGACAACAGAAGGGTTTTCGATTCCAATTTGATTTAGAAAAGAGAACGCAAGACGCACTAACCCAATGATGTGCACAGCACTTTATTCTGTGGGGGGGGGGGGGAATAAATTCCCTTTAAATAGGGAATAAACTTCACAAGAGGAATAAATACGCCACCTGTGCAATCACTCCAATTTCTGTTAAGAGGATTTTGTAAGGGTTCATGTGGGGCTTGGCTGGATAGTAGCGTTATGATATTGCAAAGGGGGGGGGGGTTGAAGAGCCCCTCTGAGGGAAAATGCAACGGTAGAGAGAGAGAGAGAGAGAGAGAGAGAGAGAGAGAGAGAGAGAGAGAGAGAGAGAGAGAGAGAGAGAGAGAATAACTTTTTTTGAGTTTTAACACTATTGAACATAACTACACCTCTGCATTTCCACTCCCAGGTGCTACATGTACAGGTCAGAACTGAGAGAAGGGTTGAGTTCAGCGTAAACGAGACGAACGGTATTATAGTTAGGAATGAAAGGGATGAAAGTGAACAGAAATAGGCAGAGTGGAAAGCAGAGGGGGGGGGGGGATCGTGGGCATAAGAGTAATTACAGTTAGGCTTTGAAGAATACGTTCATTACTGGACGAAGAAGAAGATAGGCGACAGCAGAGCGCCCTGGGGGACAGCACTAATGGCAGGATGAAGTGGTTACATGAACGACTACCGCAATGGAACGACTGGAAAGAAAACAAAATATCAGAAAACAGAAGAAGAAAAAAAGGACAACCATAAGAAGGAGAGTTGGGAAGCAAAACAATGCCATAACATGTCACATGCTCGAGAGATGTCGAGTCTCAAGAGAAACGACTCATCTAAACCTCGTAGGAGAAGAAGACCAGAGGTGAGCAACATAGGATAGAATACCATTAGACCTGGAACCACGAAAACCCAACTGGCAATCTGAGGGAAGGGAATGGGATCCCAAGTTTCTAAGGAAGTTAGATTAAAGGAGAGTTTCGAACACTCTGGAGACAGAAGAAGTAAAGGCGAAGAGATGACAGCTTAAGGTGGTTGGGTTAGAACGGTCTCGTTTATCAGGGACGAGATGCACCAAGGCAGGCTTCCGAGGTGAGGGGGGGGAAGAAGCTTTGGATCTACGAGTGGGAGGAAACAAGAGAGAGCGAGGATCGGTACAGCTTCAGAGGAACACTACGTTAAGGCATGAGGAGCTATGGCGTCCGGGTCAAACTACCAGTCTTACTTGTAGTCGGGAGGGAACTTAGAGGACCATGTATGAGGAAGAGGAAAGAAGTGAGTGAAGGTTTCATGGTAGGAGTAAAGGAAGACGACGAGATACTGAATCATCAAAAGTGGGATTGGAGAATAATAAACTACTTAAAAGATCTGTCTTATAAGTATGGGAATGAGCTATAGATCAAGTCGACAGGAAAGGAAAGAGGCTGAGATACAAGAGATGTTCACTATGGGTTTTATTCTGGACCAGAAATCCGTGACTGCAGAAGTTGTTAAATCCAGTACATTTCTTTTTCACAAAGCTATCAGTGCTATAACTCTACGAACACCAGCTCGGCATTGATTCCGAGCAGAGAAATGCAAACAAGGAAGAGTTCTAATGCCTTATATGATCTGCCCTGAGTCCGACAAGCACCGGAAGGAGAGGGATCAAACCACAAGAGGCGAAGACAAAGTAGATTTAGTAAGAGGAAGGAGCGTAGAATTGAAGGGGCGTAGAATTGAAGGAGCGTAGGATTTCACTCCGGCTGAGGTGTCCACAGATGAACAGCCACCACAGCTGGTGGCATCTTGGTCTACGAGGCTGTCTGTACTGGCCCAAAAGAAAGGCAGTGTAACAGCTGCCAAGGATGGCTGAATGAGCTACGCCACGGTGCTAAGGTTAGGGTTTGGAGGCAGAGCGGGGTGGATAAAGGGTAGATAAACCCATTTAAGAGAAATAAGACTATGTTTGGAAGACCCTTAGTGAGGCAAGAGCCCCATTAAATGGGTCTTGAGACTATAAACCACTCCATAACTAAAACCAAACCTCAGAGTAAGAATAACAAATGACCACCCTGGCTCATATTTCCCACAAACCATACTCACACATCTCCTTAATCCTAGTCAACACAAGAATGACAGATCATGTGTACATCAAAATGGCCCCATTCGATCTAAACCACCACCATCCCAAACCCCCATTCTCAAACACCGACCCCGTCAGACGTACATTCTTCTGAAACTAAGCTCCCCAGGAATGTACGAGATACACTTTCTCGTCTGTGTTCTCGACACAGTCCATATCCCCAGCGTTACAAGCCACTGTTTCACTAGATCGCGAGGAGACCCGTCATGCATAAGATGCAACGCCAACACGCAACATCAACTCACTTTATGACCCATGTTCCCGACCAGCGGACGTGGCCAGCTTCCAGAGCACTGCGAGAGCACCATAGGAAGAACAAAGAAAAGTGAGAGATTTGAGGAAAGGAAGGTAAGATATAAATATATACATACGTATTCTCTGCGTGTCGTAGAAGGCGACTAAAAGGGGAGGGAGCTGGGGGGGTTGAAAATTCCCTCTCGTTTTTAATTTTCCAAAAGATGGAATAGAGAAGGGGGCCAGGTGAGGATATTCCCTCAAAGGCGCAGTCCTGTGTTCTTGGCGCTACCTCGCTGACGCGGGAAATGGCGAATAGTATGGGGAAATATATATATATATATATATATATATATATATATATATATATATATATATATATATATATATATATATATATATGTGTGTGTGTGTGTGTGTGTGTGTGTGTGTGTGTGTGTGTGTATACAGTGGACACCATATATAAACCTCTTACCACAACAATGCTGTCCAGTGTTGCCTTGGCTCTGGCGTTCAACTGTACGATTGCCAATTCCTCCTTACGAATCGTTCGTCATCGGGCGCAGCCGTGTGGCTCACACGAACAAAACCCCTCCACGAATCTCCCACTTCACGAAGCAAGGCACCAAGCAAAACAGTTTTATCTATGCAAATGCGAATTTTCATTTTCCATTTCTTCCCATGAGAGGTTTTTGTTTACACTCACTTGACTCACAACGAAACGTTTGAGCGGATTCGTTCGACACGAATCGATATTTTCGAACTTCCTGTAAATAAAAATAAAGAGAAATGAAAGATATCTCTCTGGACTGATGTGCTTTACTGAAAGGTAAAAAAGTATCAGCGAATTAGTATTCTAAATGAGCCAACAGCATACCACGAACTCGTTCGTGAGCTGTTAAAGTACCACAAACTTTCGTGCGAATCTTTCGTGTATCTGATCCTTCGTGTACCTGATTCCTTCGTTGTGTCTGATTCATGAGATTCTGTCGACATTTGTTATTAAAAGAAATAAAAAAAAAAAAAATCAGGTGTCGAAATTCTGCTCTGTGTGTGTGTGTGTGTGTGTGTGTGTTACTGTATTTGCATGTTGGTGCTTGACTGATAAGAATGATTCTCTTGTGTTGGGAGTCACGTCTGAAGTATTACCAACATGACATACACATCATTATCCACAGGATGAGATTATATATATATATATATATATATATATATATATATATATATATATATGTATATATATATATATATATATATATATATATATATATATATATATATATATATATATATATATATTGCTATGTCTCTTCGTTGTATATCAACTGACTGTCATATTTCTGTCTTGTATCTCTCCTGATGATGTGATTGTTACACGAAAGTGCACTTGGGAATATATCTATAATCCATTTATACATATACTGCCAAGTAGAGGGTAAAAATGCACATCATCATCTTCAGAGTAACACTATTTCTTTTTTGCTAAAGAAGCTGCTAAATAGGCGGGTTATAATACCAGTTCTTCTTTCTATAAACTGGTACAATCTTATGCACCACACAATAATAAGATTAGGGAATAATGTGGCAGGAAATGTGGCTGCTGGAATGACGGCTGGGGTCCAGGGCCATGGGGCCCCGTGGGGGGAGAGAGAGAGAGAGAGAGAGAGAGAGAGAGAGAGAGAGAGAGAGAGAGAGAGAGAGAGCTCAAAACCCGACGGACCATGACTCAAACCCTGAAGATCGAAATGACTTTATTTTCCACATGAGCATTCAAAAGAGTTGAGACAACTCAGGCTTGTGATCGGATCATTTCCTCCATAACTCCCTAGATGCATGTCTATGAAATCCTTTAATGAGATCAACTGATGTACGTGGGTAATTATCCAATGCGTAGCATCAAAGGCACAGATAAAACCGATTACTACAGGCAGTTTGTCGTTAAATGAGATCCTCTTTCTAAAAAAAAAAACCCCAGTTGGATAAATAGAAAAAAAGAGAAGTGATTTAGATCATAGGTAATTGCCATACTCTCTCATAATCACCTCATTAATCATATTGCTTGCTCGTTAGCGATAGAACTGATCGAGAGAATCTTGATTTATAAAGGCAGCCAAAGCTGGCACCCGGGTCATGCCCTTCCCCACCCAAAAAAGAAGTGGATATACACACGCCACAACAGACATGGCCACAGGCATACCTATGTACGCAGACATTGCCACGCACCACGGACACACGCTCACTCACAGACCTTCCCACAGACAGTCATAACCCTCTTCCTATCTCAACCTTTCTGGATGACCCTGTATCAGCCAATGCCATCCATCGCTTGAACCTCAAAATCATCACCTCCTTTTCACGTCCACCTCCAAGACGCCCCTACATGCCTGGGGGCCCCCAAAGTCGGGATGTATACTGAGGCAAGTTCTTCGTAACGCAATTCGTTACTCTGGACAACTGATACTTCGTTATCGTTTATTTGGGAGGAGGAGGAGAGCGTCAAGCGTGGTTAACGAAGAGACGGGAGGAGGGGGATTAATAAGTACGTCAGCACCATCGCTTCGGAGGACAACACCAACCTAACGTGGCCAGGAACACACACTGGAATGAAACCAATCCAGTAAAGACGCTAAGCCCTCCGCCTCTTTAATCACTAACCTTAACAAGGCTCTTTGTTAACGACAATTCGCGAAGTAAGCGCAGCATGGAATCCACAATACCCTGAAGCAAAGTTACGTAGCCCAGAGCAGCGCGACATCGGACAGCCGAATGTGAAACTGAACGAAGTGAACAGTTTGAACATTTCTCACTACGTCGTTCACCTCTGTACTGAAGACGTTGCTCAGTTTACTAAACGCTCACTATGCCACAATCTACCACAGATTCCAGGTACACTAACTGTCTCTCAACCTACCTTCCAGTCACACACACACACACACACACACCCACCCTCGCTCATTCAGTGTATGAAATCACCAGTCGAGAGAGAGAGAGAGAGAGAGAGAGAGAGAGAGAGAGAGAGAGAGAGAGAGAGAGAGAGAGAGAGAGAGTCTCACAGCTCATGAGGAGCTTTCTCATGAGCGAGTGGAGTCTGTCTCACCGCGCCATCATCACTACTTCCCTCACAACCAAGATGCCCCGAAGACATTACCTGTGTTTTCCACCATCGCAGTACGTAAAGCACACATATCTCAATGATTCATGACCCATCCTCAGCATTGGCTTTGCTCAGCTGGGTTCACACAGACATCTCAGACCCACAAGCAGCTATCTATCTACTCTCAGTCTCTTTTGCAATCCAGAGAGACTCAAGACCCTTGAGTCTTTCGCCCATCTTGACTTCACCAAAGCCATTGGCCAAATCAGCAACATCACAAACATCAAGTGGATCGCCCTCCAAGAAGTTCCGTCTCATTCCATGTCTTGCAGTCTTCCAGAGCGAAGGTTCAATATTCCAGTCCCTCAACAGTGGTATTCCAGTGTTGCCACAAAGACAAGACCCGCGGTTCTCTTCATCTCCATATACACTGCTGTGATGACTACATCTGTTCCATGAATTAAGCAGACGACTTTCCCAACTGGTACCGTCGTTGTTAACAGTTCTACCTCAACTACGTCGCCTTCCAGAACACCCTAACCAGCTTTCCAAAGCTCTGGAGCCACAGGGAGCGCGTTACAAACTCAACCAACCAAGAATCGAAATCGTGTCCATCAGCCTCGCCTCCGACTGTGTCTCACTCCCTATACCAATGGTCCAACAGCCCCCTACCACACTGTTGTTCAGTCCACAACGCTTCCAGTCGTCCTTCTGGACGATAAACTGAGCTGGAAGGCTCACAAAAGAGCCAGCGTTTAATCTACCATCTTCCAGCGGCGTTCGGCTGCCATGTTTTGGAGCGACTCCATCACCCTCTCCAAACATACCGAAGCTCATATTGAATCACACACACACACACACACACACACACACACACACACACACACACACACACACACATACACACACACACACACACACACACACACATATACACACACACACTCAGTAGCTTATACCCTCTTACTGAGTCTAGAGATCTTGCAGTGTATCCTTACAAAGGATAGGTGGAAATAAGAGAATACCACAGAAATGCCAATCAATATATTTCCATTAACCCCAAAAGTCTGACCTTCGTAAAGTAAAGAAACAGAGCAATTTAGGAAACAAAGCAACACATTTGTCTTCCTCCACAAACCATAAGACGCTGCTCTCTAGAGCAATCCATCTCGCCCCCTTTCTCAACCAGAATCCTCAAGAACAACGAAAATGACATTAATTTCCTATAAATCAAGTTACTGGCGTGTCCACTCACTCTCCTGGAGACACATCATTCGCTCAGAAAGTCGACTGCTGCTAAAGGTGTTCGCTGTCGCTGGTCGACCCCCTCATGTTGCAGACGCCAACAGTAAGGGAGACCTAAGACTAGATCGTCTCCAGCTACCACAAAACATCCCTCCCTCGCCAACTTGTTTACCAAATGGCGTCCTAGCTACGTCTCTTCGTTCTACATCAACTGACTGTTATATTTCTCTCTTGTGTCTCACCCTGATGATGTGATTATTACACGAAAGTGCACTTGGAACTTATCGTGTTTGGACACCTGGAGAGAATGAGAGAGGAAAGATTGACCAAGAGGATATATGTGTCAGAGGTGGAGGGAACGAGAAGTGGGAGACCAAAGTGGAGGTGGAAAGATGGAGTGAAAAAGATTTTGAGCGATCGGGGCCTGAACATGCAGGAGGGTAAAAGGCGTGCAAGAAATAGAGTGAATTTGAACGATGTGGTATACCAGGGTCGACGTGCTGTCAATGAATTGAAACAGGGCATGTGAAGCGTCTGGGGTAAACCATGGAAAGGTCTGTGGGGCCTGGGTGTGGAAAGGGAGCTGTGGTTTCGGTGCATTATACATGACAGCTAGAGACTGAGTGTGAACGAATGTGGCCTTTGTTATCTTTTCCTAGCGCTACCTCGCGCGCTTGCGGGGGGAGGGGGGTGTCATTTCATGTGTGGCGGGGTGGCGGCGAGAATGGATGAAGGCAGCATGCATGAATATGTACATGTGTATATATGTATATGTCTGTGTATGTATATGTATGTATACGTTGAAATGTATAGGTATGTATATGTGCTGCGTGTGGACGTGTATGTATATACATGTGTATGTGGGTGAGTTGGGCCATTCTTTCGTCTGTTTCCTTGCTCGCTAACGCGGGAGACAGCGTCAAAGTATAACAATAACAATAAAATATATGTACATATATGTGTGTGTGTGTGTGTGTGTGTGTGTGTGTGTGTGTGTGTGTTCTAAGTCCCTCTGTCAATGGGGGGCGGGCACCACTGTCTTGCCCCCAATACCTTCTGGACTCTTGTCGTCTGCCATGACCCCAGTCTCCCACACATGAAGTCAAGCGCGAGTTGGTCTCAGCTCACATGTCTGCTGCCTCTCAAGCTAGGGCTGGTGTTGTGAACCCTCACCACAACTTAGCTTACAACTCCTCCCTTTTAGCTTTACACCACATAGCTTAAACCCCCCCTTCCGTCCTAACCATCAATTTCATTACAGTCTCGAAGCTATTTCAACTTTCATCTCTACACCTTCGCTGTCAATGCCTTTATGAATTCATTTCTTTATTTTTTATCTCTGTCCTTCCTCCACACTGACTCTGTGTCAGTCTGTCTGTCTGTCTCTGTCTCTCTGTCTCTGTCTGTCTGTCTGTCTGTCTCTCTCTCTCTCTCTCTCTCTCTCTCTCTCTCTCTCTCTCTCTCTCTCTCTCTCTCTCTCTCTCCAAACATTCTTTCCACTGCGAGCCATCTCGCCTTCTCTCTCTCTCTCTCTCTCTCTCTCTCTCTCTCTCTCTCTCTCTCTCTCTCTCTCTCTCTCTGCAACACGTCAGGGGGGGAGGAGGGGTCCTTCTTACACCTGCTGCTTCTTACACCATCATCAGATGCCGATATGTATATATATATATATATATATATATATATATATATATATATATATATATATATGTATATATGTATATATATATATATATATATATATATATATATATATATATATATATATATATATATATATATATATATATAAGGTGAAGATTTGTATGGGTTTTCAGAAAAGAAGAGTGAATGTTGGGGTGAAGAAGGTGGTGAGAGTAAGTGAGCTTGGGAAGGAGACCTGTGTGAGGAAGTACCAGGAAAGACTGAGTACAGAATGGAAAAAGGTGAGAACAATGGAAGTAAGGGGAGTGGGGGAGGAATGGGATGTATTTAGGGAATCAGTGATGGATTGCGCAAAAGATGCTTGTGGCATGAGAAGAGTGGGAGGTGGGTTGATTAGAAAGGGTAGTGAGTGGTGGGATGAAGAAGTAAGAGTATTAGTGAAAGAGAAGAGAGAGGCATTTGGACGATTTTTGCAGGGAAAAAATGAAATTGAGTGGGAGATGTATAAAAGAAAGAGACAGGAGGTCAAGAGAAAGGTGCAAGAGGTGAAAAAAAAGGGCAAATGAGAATTGGGGTGAGAGAGCATCATTAAATTTTAGGGAGAATAAAAAGATGTTCTGGAAGGAGGTAAATAAAGTGCGTAAGACAAGGGAGCAAATGGGAACTTCAGTGAAGGGCGCAAATGGGGAGGTGATAACAAGTAGTGGTGATGTGAGAAGGAGATGGAGTGAGTATTTTGAAGGTTTGTTGAATGTGTTTGATGATAGAGTGGCAGATATAGGGTGTTTTGGTCGAGGTGGTCTGCAAAGTGAGAGGGTTAGGGAAAATGATTTGGTAAACAGAGAAGAGGTAGTAAAAGCTTTGCGGAAGATGAAAGCCGGCAAGGCAGCAGGTTTGGATGGTATTGCAGTGGAATTTATTAAAAAAGGGGGTGACTGTATTGTTGACTGGTTGGTAAGGTTATTTAATGTATGTATGACTCATGGTGAGGTGCCTGAGGATTGGCGGAATGCGTGCATAGTGCCATTGTACAAAGGCAAAGGGGATAAGAGTGAGTGCTCAAATTACAGAGTTTGTTGAGTATTCCTGGTAAATTATATGGGAGGATATTGATTGAGAGGGTGAAGACATGTACAGAGCATCAGATTGGGGAAGAGCAGTGTGGTTTCAGAAGTGGTAGAGGATGTGTGGATCAGGTGTTTGCTTTGAAGAATGTATGTGAGAAATACTTAGAAAAGCAAATGGATTTGTATGTAGCATTTATGGATCTGGAGAAGGCATATGATAGAGTTGATAGAGATGCTCTGTGGAAGGTATTAAGAATATATGGTGTGGGAGGAAAGTTGTTAGAAGCAGTGAAAAGTTTTTATCGAGGATGTAAGGCATGTGTACGTGTAGGAAGAGAGGAAAGTGATTGGTTCTCAGTGAATGTAGGTTTGCGGCAGGGGTGTGTGATGTCTCCATGGTTGTTTAATTTGTTTATGGATGGGGTTGTTAGGGAGGTGAATGCAAGAGTTTTGGAAAGAGGGGCAAGTATGAAGTCTGTTGTGGATGAGAGAGCTTGGGAAGTGAGTCAGTTGTTGTTCGCTGATGATACAGCGCTGGTGGCTGATTCGTGTGAAAAACTGCAGAAGCTGGTGACTGAGTTTGGTAAAGTGTGTGAAAGAAGAAAGTTAAGAGTAAATGTGAATAAGAGCAAGGTTATTAGGTACAGTAGGGTTGAGGGTCAAGTCAATTGGGAGGTGAGTTTGAATGGAGAAAAACTGGAGGAAGTGAAGTGTTTTAGATATCTGGGAGTGGATCTGGCAGCGGATGGAACCATGGAAGCGGAAGTGGATCATAGGGTGGGGGAGGGGGCGAAAATTCTGGGAGCCTTGAAGAATGTGTGGAAGTCGAGAACATTACCTCGGAAAGCAAAAATGGTTATGCTTGAAGGAATAGTGGTTCCAACAATGTTGTATGGTTGCGAGGCGTGGGCTATGGATAGAGTTGTGCGCAGGAGGATGGATGTGCTGGAAATGAGATGTTTGAGGACAATATGTGGTGTGAGGTGGTTTGACCGTGTAAGTAACGTAAGGGTAAGAGAGATGTGTGGAAATAAAAAGAGCGTGGTTGAGAGAGCAGAAGAGGGTGTTTTGAAATGGTTCGGGCACATGGAGAAAATGAGTGAGGAAAGATTGACCAAGAGAATATATGTGTCGGAGGTGGAGGGAACGAGGAGAAGAGGGAGACCAAATTGGAGGTGGAAAGATGGAGTGAAAAAGATTTTGTGTGATCGGGGCCTGAACATGCAGGAGGGTGAAAGGAGGGCAAGGAATAGAGTGAATTGGAGCGATGTGGTATACCGGGGTTGACGTGCTGTCAGTGGACTGAATCAAGGCATGTGAAGCGTCTGGGGTAAACCATGGAAAGCTGTGTAGGTATGTATATTTGCGTGTGTGGACGTATGTATATACATGTGTATGGGGGTGGGTTGGGCCATTTCTTTCGTCTGTTTCCTTGCGCTACCTCGCAAACGCGGGAGACAGCGACAAAGAAATGAAAAAAAAAAAAAAATATATATATATATATATATATATATATATATATATATATATATATATATATATATATATATATATATATATGGCGGGGTGGCGACGGGAATGAATAAAGGCAACAAGTATGGAGTATGTACATGTGTATATATGTATATGTCTGTGTGTGTATATATATATATGTGTACATTGAGATGTATAGGTATGTGTATTTGCGTGTGTGGACGTGTATGTATATACATGTGTATGTGGGTGGGTTGGGCCCATTCTTTCGTCTGTTTCCATGCGCTACCTCGCTAACGTGGGAGACAGCGACAAAGTATAACATAAATATAATATATATATATATACTTTTCACAGAGAAAAGGCCATATCAAGAAGTGAATTGAAATACATAGAGAGGATCATGAAGAGGGATAAAGAAAAGACAATAGAAAAGTATTCATGTCTTTCTGTAAGAAAATGTAAAAAAACTTTGTCTTTTATTTCTATATTTTTTGTTCAAGTCCTTCATCAAAGAACCACATTCAAGTAACGCATTTCTCTGGCAGTATATCAAAGTAACGTGTGTGGCAACACAAGCAGACTTCTTGCCAAGGAAAAGTTTATATTCACAGCTGGTCATAACTACTTACATCCAACACACACACACACACACACACACACACACACACACACACACACACACACACACACCCTTCCACCCCCTAAACACACACACACACACACACACACACACACACACACACATGTGGTACTGCGTTCAACCTGACCACTGTACTTGATAATGGATTCAGTCGTTTACTCGTCTTTGATGCGTTTAACGATCGTTAGCCAGCTGTACCGATGCGATGACCTGACCTGTGACATTGACGACCCTGGTGGTGGCTGACCGAAGCACAGAGGGGGGTCTTGGGGGGGGGAGGGGGGTAGTAGTCGTCTATATCTTCCTATATCTTTTCCTTTAAATGATGAGTTTCTTCCTCGAACACGTAACCTTCACAACCGCTCATATAACTTCCATTAGCCTAAGAACGATAATTACTGCTTGTATAACTTCACAACCATTAGCCTAAGAACGCTAATAACTGGTTCTATAACTTCACAACCGCTAATATAACTCCCATTTGCCTAAGAACGCTAATAACTGGTTGTACAACTGGTATACTGAACAAGGAGGTACACCATACCCTGAGGGTCGACTGGTATACTAAATAAGTATACGATATATACATATATACAACTAATTAGATCAATTCATTAATGCCATACTGACACAGATATACATACATACATATACATTTTAACTCAGCATCAATTAGATACATTAATTAGAGAGATTAATTCTAAAGTGAACAATGACGTCCAATTCCTCATATACATAATACAAGGTTGAACATGTTAATGTTATTTGTGATGCGAGATGTGACGTCATACAAAACAAAAACAAAACAAAGAAAAACGAAAAAATAAGAGAAGGAAATATATACATTATAGGACTATAAGGGTCTTGTCACGTACGAATATCACACGTACTTTAGACCTTACCGACCCCAGTGGAGGTCAGGGGATAATTGCGACAAAGAAAACAAAAACAAAGAAATAGAAAGACAATGGAATTTGGCTGATTCAAGACAATGAAAGATGTGTCAAGTGAATCTCAAGTCACACACACACACACACACACACACACACACACACACACACATATACAAACAAACAAACACACACACACACACACACACACAAACAAACAAACAAACAAACAAACAAACACACAAAAAATCTATATAGGTAAGGTTTCATTGTTCATCATCTTCATCATCACAATAATTGGTCGTTTGGTCGTAAATGGGAAAACAAAAATGCTGACAAAAAAAAGGAGAAAAAAAAGATATTTCAAAAAGAAGCAAGACGACTGAGTGGGGCTTACATCAACCAAGGACCGAAGACGTTGTGTGTGTGGGAAAAAGAAAATGGGGTGCGGGTTGAGACCTTGATCACCGGAAAACGGGAGTTGGGTCTTTGCTGGCGGCAGGGCGAAGTCGCATTCCTATGACCCTAAAGCGAAAAAGGAATCCATCAAGAACAGATTGGAAATACCCCCAAGGACGTTGCTCTTCGTCAAATAAAGCGGAACTTTGGAAAGATATGAATAAAAAATAAAAATAAAAAAAAAGGCACATGGGATAATGAGACTTACAGATCCCTAAGCTCACAAAACTGGGGGTAACAACAACAACAACAACAACAACAACAACAACAACAACAACAACAATATCTCCTTAACTCTAAGCATCAAGCTGTGAAGGTAAGGGCAAACACAGCTGTGCAAAAACACACAGGCATGACAAGCAAACACCTGTGCAAAAACACAAGCATGATAAGCAAACAGCTGTGCAAAAACACAAGCATGACAAGCAAAACCCTGTGCAAATACACACAAGCATGACAAGCAAACATGTGCAACAAACACAACCATGATAAGCAAACAGCTGTGCAAAAACACACAACATGACAAGCAAACAGGTGTGCAAAAACACAAGCATGACAAGCAAACAGCTGTACAAAAACACACAAGCATGACAAGCAAACAGGTCTTGATACCAGTGGAGAACTTCTGCCTCAGCTGGGGTTCAGTCCACTAGCGAAAACAAATGCAGCTATAAAGACGCCACACCAAGCAGCTGCAAACAGCTTTAGGCAGCCAAACACTGACGAAAACAATCCTAGAACCATGTTATCATTGTGGCCCGTAAACACGGCTAAATATCTGCACACAGCAGCTATAGTGCCGGGTGAACTAAGAGAGTTTCTGGAGGATATGTAGAAGACCAGAGACTTGGTTATCTTGTACCTTCCGTTGCTCAACGCCATTTGCACAGACGCAGCTACAATACATGAAGGTGCACTTGGTAAATGCATACAACGGATGAGAGATGAATGGAAATCAATGCCAAAGTGTGGTTAGATGACAATATATGTTCTACAATGAATAGAATAAGAGCCAATCTTGCAAAGGTGGAGGTTTTAAGTACAACGATTTGGTAAAGAACTAAAGAGACAAAGCATTAATGGAAGAATGGAACTCTAATTAATAAAAAGCTAGCTATCCATAGAGTGGTTCGTAGCTCTGACGTACACTCAACAATTAATCATCTATGCAAATGGGTTCGGTGGACTTCAAAATGAACAATATGATTCCTCTTGAGTAGGAAAGGTTGGTAACTGTGAATGGATGATGACGTATTTCTTAACTATGGTAATTGGTCTGCAGAGCAATTAAAGAGTAATTGCTGTCAATATTAGAAATCAGGCATTATAATTGTTTGTAAACTGCATACGCTACAATTTATACTTTGTTTTTCGCATTTTAAATACTATATATATATATATATATATATATATATATATATATATATATATATATATATATATATATATATATATATATATATATATATATATATATAAGCTGACTTATATTTCTTTCTTGTATCTCCCGTGATGATGTGATTATTACACGAAAGTGCACTTGGGAACTTATCGTGTTTATTTTACCCGTGAACTCATTGGAATATATATATATATATATATATATATATATATATAAGGAAAGCAGGCCTTCCACTGTGAAGCAAGAGCCCAAAACATTTGCCCCTGGGGATAGGGGAGAAAGAATACTTCCCACGTATTCCCTGCGTGTCGTAGAAGGCGACTAAAAGGGAAGGGAGCGGGGGGCTGGAAATCCTCCCCTCTCTTTTTTTTTTTTTTCTAAAAGAAGGAACAGAGAAGGGGGCCAGGTGAGAATATTCCCTCAAAGGCCCAGTCCTCTGTTCTTAACGCTACCTCGCTATCGCGGGAAATGGCGAATAGTATGAAAAAAAAAAAAATATATATATATATATATATATATATATATACATACATATATATATATAAGGAAAGCAGGCCTTCCACTGTGAAGCAAGAGCCCAAAACATTTGCCCAGACCTTGACCCGTTTTGTCACACTGTCTAACACGAAAATGTCAAGATACTTTTTTGGCTGGGTGTACGTATAATTCAAACCAGGAACATGATTAAGTGAGAGTATGAACTCTTGACAGTCAGGTTGTCCTTGGGACACGAAATCATACCAGTAACATCTGTAGCTCCAAATTTCGTCCCACACAACATCTGGAAACAAGAGGCACTTGATTACCATCATATCATCCCATTATGTAACCACGCCACACCAGAGCGGTGAGTCCCGTGTTGGAATAGCCACGGGAGGTCTCTTTCGCCACTGGGTTTCCCGAAGGCAAGGCAAAAAAAAAAAAGAAAGGTATTGGGGTCAAATACAACTGTTGTTAATATGACCTTATTTATGTGATATCTCGTAGCATCTGGGTGAGTCGTGCTCTTATCACACAACCCTTTCAATGGGGTGTATAGGAAAGCTGGGAGGTCCTTTCCCACACACCTTCCTCCCTCTACACACTCACTCCCTGTGATCTCTCATCTCTTCGCACACCGTTCCACCTCACATCGATCCCCTTCCTCTGTCTCTACCTGTCCAATCTATCCCCATCCTCTGTCTCTACCTGTCACATCGATCCCCTTCCTCTGTCTCTACCTGTCCAATCTATCCCCATCCTCTGTCTCTACCTGTCCCATCTATCCCCTTCCTCTGTCTCTACCTGTCACATCTATCCCCATCCTCTGTCTCTACCTGTCACATCTGTCCCCTTCCTCTGTCTCTACCTGTCCCATCTATCCCCATCCTCTGTCTCTACCTGTCCCATCTATCCCCTTCCTCTGTCTCTACCTGTCATATCTGTCCCCTTCCTTTGTCTCTACCTGTCACATCTGTCCCCTTCCTCTGTCTCTACCTGTCCCATCTATCCCCATCCTCTGTCTCTATCTGTCCCATCTATCCCCTTCCTCTGTCTCTACCTGTCCCATCTATCCCCATCCTCTGTCTCTACCTGTCCCATCTATCCCCATCCTCTGTCTCTACCTGTCCCATCTATCCCCATCCTCTGTCTATACCTGTCCCATCTGTCCCGTTCCACTATCCCCGTCCCTGTGGTTTGCCGTCACGCCGTTGCTCAGGGAGAACCTTTCCTTATCACTCACCTTCCTTCCCATGGCCCGTCCGGCTCCCCACACTTCCTGCCAGCGAAGAGCTTGACTCCTTTCCTCCCGACGGGTCTCGTCTTTTCTCTCCCCTACCTCACCTCCTCCACGCTCGCGGTCCTCCGTCTTCAGGAACTCCTTGCTCTCTCTCTCTCTCTCTCTCTCTCTCTCTCTCTCTCTCTCTCTCTCTCTCTCTCTCTCTCTCTCTCTTTCTCTCTGTCTCTCTCTCTCTCTCTCTCTCACACACACACAGTTCCTTCCGCCCACTGTGTCCCAGGCGGGTGTGATGTGCCATCCCCCCCCAACCAGGCCATTACTGGCCCACATTACACTATCGTGAAGGTCTCCTACTCACCAGGAGGCGGGGGCAAGTGGGCGGAGGGGAGATGAATTGGGCGGGAGGAGAAGCCCTCCTCCTCCTCCTCCTCTTCCTCCTCCTCCTCCTCCTCCTCCTCCTCCTCCTCGTCTTCCTCCTCCTCCTCCTCCATCCGCCAGGACTCATGGTATAAAAGCCAGCGAGCGGAGGGAGGGACGTGTGTGTGTGTGTGTGTGTGATGTATTGTTTCGTTGTGCCAGGGCGTTGGTCCTCCCAGCAAGACTTTACCTCCCTTTCCCTCACTCTCCCACCCACGCCCATCTTATCTGCCGGGGGAGTTCGAGCACCATGGCGTTAAAGATGTTGACGAGAGCGCCTGCCTGCTTCCACCACCACCGGCGGGCCCCTTGTGTGGGAAGACTGGCCATTGTTATGGCTGCTGTGAGGAGCCATGGCCAAGGAAGGGAGACTGGCGTAAAAGAGAGCTCTTGCTGTTAGTTAAAGAGAGAGTGTTTTGGTGAAGATTATGGAGAAGGGAAGGGGGTGGGGTAATTATCTCATGGTTTCTTGGGGGGGTGTTTGGATGGGGGTATGTGTGGGGGTGTGGGGTTATTCATGAGGCTAGCTTTTGAGAGAGAGAGAGAGAGAGAGAGAGAGAGAGAGAGAGAGAGAGAGAGAGAGAGAGAGAGAGAGAGAGAGAGAGAGAGAGAGAGGGCCACCTGGGGAAACTTATCCACAAAATGCGTGCTTGCCTTCTACCAGAGGTCGTCACATTCCAGGTCACCACCGCGTGAGTCTGGTACGTCTCAGACCACAAGTGTTTCGACCCTCCTCCCTACCTCAGTTCCTCACAGACCTCCCTACCTCAGTTCCTCACAGACCTCCCTACCTCAGTTCCTCACAGACCTCCCTACCTCAGTTCCTCACAGACCTCCCTACCTCAGTTCCTCACAGACCTCCCTACCTCAGTTCCTCACAGACCTCCCTACCTCAGTTCCTCACAGACCTCCCTACCTCAGTTCCTCACAGACCTCCCTACCTCAGTTCCTCATAGACCTCCCTACCTCAGTTCCTCACAGACCTCCCTACCTCAGTTCCTCACAGACCTCCCTACCTCAGTTCCTCACAGACCTCCCTACCTCAGTTCCTCACAGACCTCCCTACCTCAGTTCCTCACAGACCTCCCTACCTCAGTTCCTCACAGACCTCCCTACCTCAGTTCCTCACAGACCTTCCCCCTTATCCCATATCTGTGCCATTCTCCTTCGGCAGATCCACACACACGACATCGCTGGGGGAGCCAACCCATACTGCAGACTAGCCCTGCTTGTATACTAAGTCCTCGAGTGTTGTGGTTCTTCGTATTGATCAAAACACAAGTGTTATGAACCACTGAAGTGTTTTTTTGAGGTGGAAATCTAAGTGGCAGTCCACTGCAAACATGTAGATGGGTCACCTTCTTCACCCTCGCTTCGAGATGATGAACTAGTTTGATATACACAAAAGAAATAGAATCATGTCTTCATAATGTTTCTTGTAAGTTTAAGCCACAGCATATGTGTTCTCTTGTGCGTTTAATCCACAGCATATGTCCTCCCTTGTGCGTTTAAGCCACAACATATGTGCTCTCTTGTGCGTTTAAGCCACAACATATGTGTTCTCTTGTGCGTAGAAGCCACAGCATATGCGCTCTCTTGTGCGTTTAAGCCACAACATATGTGTTCTCTTGTGCGTTTAAGCCACAACATATGTGCTCTCTTGTGCGTTTAAGCCACAACATATGTGTTCTCTTGTGCGTAGAAGCCACAGCATATGCGCTCTCTTGTGCGTTTAAGCCACAACATATGTGTTCTCTTGTGCGTTTAAGCCACAACATATGTGTTCTCCTGTGCGTTTAAGCCACAACATATGCGCTCTCTTGTGCGTTTAATCCACAGCATACGCGCTCGTGTTTTGATCCCTTCGCCTGTGATCTCACTGGCCATTCCCATCAGGCAAGAGTCGCTTTTGAGAAGGCTGTAAAGGGATCTCCTTCTTAACAGCAGAATTCTTGATCCAGTCGAATCCCCTGGACTTCCAGCAAAGGTCACATCACTTAGAGGGAGACCTGGAAGGTCAGGAGAATGCTGGAGTGGACTCTGGTGTCCAGTCCCTCTTGCTCCAGTCGTGTAGCCACGAAGGCTGCTGCTTGCTGTTGTACATGCCAGGTGGGTGAGGTGGAATCACCTATTGAGGACATGGATATAGTAAAGGTTTAATCTCCTCGAAATAATATTCTTCTTCCTGGAAAACGTCTTTACGTAAGACCGGTTCAATCTGAAAGTTGCTGGAGCGCGACGATGGCGAAGCTTCGAATAACACGAAAGGTGAACTTAAGAGTACAGACATGATTTCCTCTCGATTTCAAGTTGTTCACAGGTTTTGGTGCACGACAGCCATTTCCTGTATGTGAAGTCCTGATGGCATTGACTTATTCTTAAAGTTTTCATTATATATATATATATATATATATATATATATATATATATATATATATATATATATATATATATATATATATATATATATTCCTATGAGTCCACGGGGAAATGAAACACGATAAGTTCCCAAGTGCACTTTCGCGTAATAATCACATCATCATGGGAGAAAAAGGAGAGAAATATAGCAGTCAGTGTCTGTAAATACTACTCCAGCGTGTCAGCCCCAACCCCAAGTGAAGGATGAAGATCTAGGCTGGCTGTCAGCTAACCGGCCCGTACAGGATCTAAACCTTGGCGAGCCAGAACGTGCTTCATAGTCAGCAACGCAAAACTCTAGCCAACGCCCCTGAGGCCGTGGGGGACATCTTCATTGAAGTGAAGGTTGTCAGTTATCATGGCCCGTTAATTAACTAACATAATTAATGGGTATGATGATGATGTACATGTGAGTCCACAAGATGGACAGATAACAGAAGAACTGGCGGTCCCTAATGGGGTTATCTGTACAAACTGGTCTAAAAATACTGAGGCAAAAACAGGTCAACAGAACAGAAGGGTTTAAACGCGCCATGGAGTCCCCCATTAGGAAGACACAAGCGGTGGTTAGCGTTTAAATTAAACGCTTAGAGGATGGGGATATGTTAGGCTATGTGGGTTCAGATAATGGGGACATGTTAGGCTATGTGGGTTCAGATAATGGGGACATGTTAGGCTATGTGGGTTCAGATAATGGGGATATGTTAGGCTATGTGGGTTCAGATAATGGGGATATGTTAGGCTATGTGGGTTCAGATAATGGGGACATGTTAGCCTATGTGGGTTATAGTGTGGGGAAACTCACATACCCAAGATTGTAAGTGATGCATACTTTTTAAAAAGTGTGGAGGTTATATTCCTTAGACTTTTTTAAGTGCTGTTGTAGTGTAAGTGTTTTGACTGTTATCGAGTATCACTTAAACGATGTAAATGCAAGTGATGTGAGTTTTTGTAAGTATGGAGATGCTACTACTTAAAATTTTACGTGTTTTCGTATCATAGGTGTTTCCCTAAAGTGACAAAGACTGAACTCTCCCCAATTTCTTTTCAAAAAGAAAAAAGTAGTTTTATACATCGGATTGGAACGTACCTTATGCAACTGTAAGTGTATAACCAAATCAACATTTCAGACATGTGTGATGTCTATATATGTGACTCTATGAAAACACATTGTTGCCCTCAGAGACTCCAGGAAACAAATTTTTACTCCCAGGCCACATGAAGCTGGGGGAGAGACAGGCTTAAAACTGGCTTGAGAAGGATCACACATTGTTGAAGTTCAAGAAGTGGGTTCAAAACTCCTTTAGACAAGAGAGAGAGAGAGAGGATAAAAACAGAAGGGAGGGAGGGATGGGAACCCCTCTTCTTCTGACTCTCTTATCACTCGTAAAACTATATATATATATATATACATATATATATATATATATATATATATATATATATATATATATATATATATATATATATATATATATATATATTATCCCTGGGGATAGGGGACAAAGAATACTTCCCATGTATTCCCTGCGTGTCGTAGAAGGCGACTAAAAGGGAAGGGAGCGGGGGGGCTGGAAATCCTCCCCTCTCGTTTTTTTTTATTTTTCCAAAGAAGGAACAGAGAAGGGGGCCAGGTGAGGATATTCCCTCAAAGGCCCAGTCCTCTGTTCTTAACGCTACCTCGCTAATGCGGGAAATGGCGAATAGTATGAAAATAAATATATATATATATATATATATGGTCCAGTAGTCTAGTGTATGGGAGGGTTTAATACAAAAGTAGAGAGCACAAAGGAACAATGGACGTTGGCAAAGGAAAAGAAAAAAGGTGGCGGGTTGAAATATATTCAGAAATATAGCGTTTGATGCGTCAACACTGATGGATATAGAAGGAAAGGAGGTGGATGCTATACTAGGCAGACTAGCGAATCAGGTGGAGGTTGGGAAGACGTAAATCAGTGAAGGTGTCTGGACGAAAAGGTGACGCACGATTCAGACAAGAAGGAGGAGGGAAGGTTGAACAAAAGACACGTCCTTTGGGAAGGGGTGTGTGTGTGTGTGTGTGTGTGTGTGTGTGTGTGTGTGTGTGTGTGTGTGTGTGTTAAGGGATACACAAAAACGCAGTTGTTCTGTCGTAAAAGAAATCAAGGAGAGTCGGTTGTGGGGGAGTAGTTAGGACATTAGAAGGAACGACTTGTAGTGGCCATTTCCGGGTTCGAATGACTTTGGGTGGTAAAGAAACTTAAGAGGACGAGAAGGGTCACTGTGAATGTATACAGGAAACCCTCCTTCACCCACGGAAAGCTAACTACACTGAGATGGTCTGCCACACACAGACACTATCACCACGTCTTATCTTCCCATATACCAAGATAAGATGGAGTGACACACTGTCACTACTTGATCTTATCTTTACATAGAGTTACAGGGATACACAGACCACAGAGACCTATGATCCGAGCGAGGTGGTCTACACTTAAGGGTACTGAAAGAGATGCAATACCCTTAAAAGGCTGTAGAGGAAGAAAAAGGCCTTGCGAGGCAAAGGCGCTCACGACCCTCCACTAACTCCGGACGGGAAACAGGTAGAAAAAAATACCTTGCAGGACTAAAACACCTGAAGCAATTTACACATGAAAGTTAGAATGTTGAATGAACTTGAATACAGCTCCATGGAATTTGAGAATAATACATACTCTACACTAACTTTAAAAAATAGTGATCATGTAATGCTTCAGTAGGAACATGTGATAAATGAAGATGTGAAAGAGTATAATAGGTGAAGACCAGACTGAGGGAGAAAGTACAATCGTGGAAACCATACAAACAAACGTTGATATAATAGAAAAAAATGCATTTAAGAAACAGACAGAGCCAGGCATAAAACCAACATTTGTATGTCCTTCACTACACTCACAATCACACTCCTCCTTTCAGTACACTCACAAGCACACTTACTCCTCCCTTCACTACACTCACAAGCACACTTACTCCTCCCTTCCAAAATACTCCACGTCCCCTGGACGCTGAGGATCACATGAGTCTTCTAAGGGAGGCAGAAGCGCGAAGCTCTTTACCCCTTCGCTGGAGAGTGGCATGTTCTCTCTCTCTCTCTCTCTCTTATGTTGAGCGAGAATGTGATATCTGGTTAATTAAATCTGTGTTGTGGCGTTTAGCTGATGGGGGGGGGGGGGGGGGGGGTAAGAGGGTGTGGGTGGAGAGAGGGGGGGGGTGACGGGCTGCGAGAGGAGTTGGGGGGGGGGGGGGAGGAAGGGAGAGGGGAGGAGATTGCTGTCATTCTGTGGTGGTGGCAGGAACCGTGTTGGAATAATAGGTTACTGTGGGTAATGGTGGCGATGGTGGTGGTGGCAGTGTAGGGAATGGGTGGTAATGGTGGTTAGCTGGGGCGGGGGAGGGGGTGGGAAGGGGGGATGGTATGGAGTGGGGGTATGTTTCTGATCATGACATGAAATCGTTGGCAGGTTGGAATTAAAGCTTTGTCGCTGTCTCCCGCGTTTGCGAGGTAGCGCAAGGAAACAGACGAAAGAAATGGCCCAACCCACCCCCATACACATGTATATACATACGTCCACACACGCAAATATACATACCTACACAGCTTTCCATGGTTTACCCCAGACGCTTCACATGCCTTGATTCAATCCACTGACAGCACGTCAACCCCGGTATACCACATCGATCCAATTCACTCTATTCCTTGCCCTCCTTTCACCCTCCTGCATGTTCAGGCCCCGATCACACAAAATCTTTTTCACTCCATCTCTTCACCTCCAATTTGGTCTCCCACTTCTCCTTGTTCCCTCCACCTCCGACACATATATCTTCTTGGTCAATCTTTCCTCACTCATTCTCTCCATGTGCCCAAACCACTTCAAAACACCCTCTTCTGCTCTCTCAACCACGCTCTTTCTATTTCCACACATCTCTCTTACCCTTACGTTACTCACTCGATCAAACCACCTCACACCACACATTGTCCTCAAACATCTCATTTCCAGCACATCCATCCTCCTGCGCACAACTCTATCCATAGCCCACGCCTCGCAACCATACAACATTGTTGGAACCCCTATTCCTTCAAAAATACCCATTTTTGCTTTCCGAGATAATGTTCTCGACTTCCACACATTCTTCAAGGCTCCCAGAATTTTCGCCCCCTCCCCCACCCTATGATCCACTTCCGCTTCCATGGTTCCATCCGCTGCCAGATCCACTCCCAGATATCTAAAACACTTCACTTCCTCCAGTTTTCCTCCATTCAAACTTACCTCCCAATTGACTTGACCCTCAACCCTACTGTACCTAATAACCTTGCTCTTATTCACCTTTACTCTTAACTTTCTTCTTTCACACACTTTACCAAACTCAGTCACCAGCTTCTGCAGTTTCTCACATGAATCAGCCACCAGCGCTGTATCATCAGCGAACAACAACTGACTCACTTCCCAAGCTCTCTCATCCCCAACAGACTTCATACTTGCCCCTCTTTCCAAAACTCTTGCATTCACCTCCCTAACAACCCCATATATATATATATATATATATATATATATATATATATATATATATATATATATATATATATATATATATATATATATATACACGTATGGTTTGAGCGTTTGCAACTCAAGGGTGGGCCGTTTTGATAACTGTTTCTTTCCCTACACGTCGAAGCTTTGGAACTCTCAACCTTCTAATGTCTTTCCCAATACCTTATGACCTGGATAGTCAATTCAAAACACAGTTTTTTGTTTTTTTTTTCACTTCCTCCGAAATTCGTAAATACTTTCCCCCCCTTGTCTTTTCTTTTCTCCATCTTTTACAGTAACTTCTCTGTATTTCAATCAAGGCCTGGCCTTGACGTACAATTTTGTCCTTGACTGGAAACTTCAACGTGGAAAAGAGAGAAAAAAGAAATTAAAAATCTTTTACATTAGTTGTGATGAAGTGGTGGATGTACTTGTGTTGGTAATGCTTCGTGTTGGCAATGGTGGAAGATACGTTGGCAATGGAGTTTAGATCGATAGTGATGTTACTGGTGGTGGTAGTGTTGTCAATGATGCTTTTAGTGTTGGCAGTAACGATCAAGGTGGTGGTAATGATGGTAATGGTGATGTTAATGGTTGAATTGGTGGTTACAGTGATACAAGGGTTGTTAGTGACTGTGTTGGTAACGGTAACTACTGCTGGTGGCTCTCACTGCTACCACCATTGGTGGCAACGGTGTTGGAAATATGATGTTGGTAACGGTGCCAACAGTAATTGCCAATTATGAAGGTTGTGACACCAGTAACAATGGTGCTCTCTTTGTGTTTTAATCCTGTAAAGTTGGCCATAAGTGTTGGCAATGACACCAGTGATATAGTCAATGGTCCAAGTGGTGTTGGAAATGTGATGGCTTTCTTCGTGGTTATGAAAATGATACGAGTAATGCTGGTGTCACTGTTGGTAATAATACTTGGAATGATGGTATCAAGAGTTCTGTTGGCAGTGGTGTTGGCAATATTGATAGTAATGCTGGTAAGGGTGTTGGAAATACTACTAATGGTGGCAGTGGTGTTGGCAATGTTGCCTTTACTGGTAATAAAGTCCACAGAACTTCCGTCTCGACATTATCATTTAACAAAAGAGTTAAATTATCAATTAACAAAAGCGTTAAATCATTTAACATAAGTTTAAGATTTTCCTAAGTTAAAATCTTCAACTTTGAGGTCATCTAACATGGGTATTGCATGACCTCAAAGCAATGACACTGACTATCTGCTTAGAGGATAAGCAATTAAACACTGACTATTTGCTTAGAGGATAAGCAATTAAACACTGACTATTTGCTTAGAGGATAAGCAATTAAGTGTTTGAGGAAGGACGTTGGTAGAATGGGCACCGGGTAGAGGGTAATCTACCTTGGTAGACTGTGGGTAGAGGGGGTATCTACCAGGTAGACTCTGGAGCACAAAGTGTAGAACAGATCGAATATGTGAGTTGCATGGTGTTGCATAGACAAGGTGGGTTTAAGTCCTCTATATTGTGCCTCTCCTTTCTCAATCCTTCTTACCCCTTCATCTCAAAACCCTCCTATCACTCACCCATTTCTCTGGACACCTTCCTACCCCTCCCATTCCCGTTCACTTAGCTCCCTAGACACTCCAAAGTACGATAATTTCCCCTCCCATTCCTCTTCTCTCGTCCACTTGTTCTTTCCAGTTACCACCCTACGCACATTCTCCTTTCCCTACCATTCTTCTTTTCCTATCCCTCTTCCTCCTCCTCTTTTCCTTCTCTTCCCTTACCTCACTCTCTCTCTCTCCCATCATCCCCACACGATCCTCACTTCCCACATCTCTTCTCCCTAACACCTTCCCCGTTTCTCTCTCTCTCTCTCTCTCTCTCTCTCTCTCTCTCTCTCTCTCTCTCTCTCTCTCTCTCTCTCTCCTCCTCCCTCAGCCCCCAGCTGCCTGGCCTCCAAGCAACACCGACATTAACTCTGGAAATATGTAATATTCCTGAGGGGCCTTGTGTTGAGGCTGGGCCTAGCATCCGCCACAGGTAAGGAACACATCTGAAGAACCACCAATCGTATGTGTGTGTGCGTATTCCACGTACACAGATCGGAGAAGCGTATACCAGATGGTGCACAGGTGTCGTGCGTACCGTAAGCTGTACGACACAAGACGATGGAGTGACCTTCAACCTAAAGATAATGCACAGATAGTTCATATACTTCAGAGACGCTTTGCATGTAACAGCTGGAGAGCTCTAACTGCATACGACGCACACACACACACACACAAACGCACTGTGTACCAAGTAAACAGACAATTGGTAAACAACATGTGATGCCCACACACTGTCCCACATATAAGTAACGTACGCAGAGTAAACGCCCATACAATTCACTGCACTCAGTTAAGGAGCAGGGAACTGATGTCCACACAGTTTATATGTACACACACTCATAAATAAATGGGAAAGATTGTTAAACCAAACACTACAACTGGGGTTCCAATCCTCACGAACACTCAACACACTCGACCTCTTTTTATCCCTAACACTACACACACTCCATCCGCCACCTTGTGGTTTCCAGTTTACAATATTGCCTCACTCACTCCCAATTGGGCGTGCGGCCCATAATCTCTCTCCGAATAGCTAATTCAAACACTTTGGGTTAATCGTTATCCTTGGGTAGCGTCTTTACTGGCTTGTCCTGGGATGGGTCCTGCTTCGTCGGTCGGAGGGCTCGCAGCTGTGCTGACCACATAGCAGAGGTTATCTTGGCCAGGATGGACGCGTACGGCAGCGCATCTATTCGATCTTCCATGCACACTCGTTCTCTGATGCCTCTCGCCTATTAGGCCATGCAATTCGTTCCTTCCCCTGAATCCTACCCGGGTTTGACTTCTTAGAATCGGTGCAGAGCTGTTCTTCGTAAAGTCAAGCACACCTTTCTTGTAAGGAAGGTGTACTGTTTTGACTACCTCTACTTTCAAATCTCTCTGGTCCTCGAATCCAATAAGTTCTGTATTTCAGCCATTCCTCATCTCCTCCTACTGGATCACTCTATAGCAAACTCTCCAAATAATAAAGTCGCTCTTCTGTACCTTCTCTCTTCCATCAATTTTACTTTGGATTGCACTGCGTCTAAGCCACCGTCCCCATCGCCTCCCACTGAACTAACGCCATCTCCCAGTACTCTCCCAGCCTCATGGGGGGAAAAAGACACACTCGGTATTCCTCCATGAGTCTTTGGGGAATATGCCTCTGAGATGGCTCCTGTCCTTGCTCGTCTATTTCGTCTCTGTCTAGAGAGGTAATCTTTCCCATCTTGGAAGCATGCCTTGGTGCAGTCCATCCTTAAGATAACAAGACTTTGCTAGACTTTCCAACAATCAATCCAGTGCTTTCACTTCTGACATCTCCAGAGCTTTGGGAATCGTCCAATACCACCGACTTTCTCAACCACTTAGAATTTCATTCCCTTTTCTTCTAACCCTCGACATTTCCACAGCACTTGACCAGGTGTGTCATGTCACCAGTTTTCCTCCTCCTCTTTCCCTAACGCATAACTTCCTCTCTCGTCGGCAGTCGTTGAACGGAATGACTTCGCCATCATAACCCACATCAGCAGTGGTGTTTCACAGGGCTGTGAACTGTCGTCTACTTGCATTCTTCGTCTCTCCATTGGTGATCTCTGATCCTATTCACTCAAACATCTCTTCTCTCTCAACGCACCTCGACTCGCTCTTCTCTCTCACCCCAGTTCCTCACTCAAACATCTCTTCTCTCTCTCTGTCACATATCAACTTTCAGACATGTGCAGCACTTCGGAATGGGGAAGGGGAGAGAGAGAGAGAGAGAGAGAGAGAGAGAGAGAGAGAGAGAGAGAGAGAGAGAGAGAGAGAGAGAAGAAACCCATTTCGGTTCAAGAGATGCTAAAACACAATGTCTCCCTTTCTAATAAGTGTCACTCGTTCCTCCCCTACTTCTGTGAACTGTTCAGTTTCAAAACAACGCAATTAGATTTCTACAGTAAGAGGGACATGTTGGGCCTAACCTTACATCCTCCACTCATATATTGGACAACCCACGTTAGAAGCCTCACACCCACACTCCTGGTTTCCAGCAAGTGAATATGTCGCAAAAGAAGCCAGTGCCTCTATTCCACGCGAGCTGTTATCTCGTACCAACAAGGACTTCATTCTGGTACATTATCCCCTGTATAATTATATCTGCTACGGCGGAATTGGATGCTCTCTCTCTCTCTCTCATTAATTCTACCAGGTATTGCATACACGAGTGAGGAAGACACACACACACACACACACACACACACACACACGTCATAGATCGGGAAAGGGGGGGGGGGGGGTCGGGGGTGTTTAGAGAGAAAGATAAAGGTAAGAATGAAGAGAGAACAAGTGAGGTGAGGAGGAAGTGGTGCAGGGGAGGGAAGGATAAGAGAAGGATGCGAGAGGAGAACGAATTTGGAGAGAGAGAGAGAGAGAGAGAGAGAGAGAGAGAGAGAGAGAGAGAGAGAGAGAGGTGGGGGGAGGGAGGGAGGGAGGATGAGAAAAGAGACGTGAGGGGAGAATCAAGGTTAAAGGAGTGTTGTTAGGAGGTGTAAGGAGAGAAGAAGAAGAGAAAGAGAAGAAGAAGAGGATGAAGAAGAAGAAGAAGAAGAAGAAGAAGAAGAAGAAGAAGAAGAAGAAGAAGAAGAAGAAAAGAAGAAGAAGAAGAGAAGAAGAAGAAGAAGAAGAAGAAGAAGAAGAAGAAGAAGAAAAGAAGAAGAAGAAGAAGAAAAAGAAGAAGAAGAGAAAGAGAAGAAGAAGAGGATGAAGAAGAAGAAGAAGAAGAAGAGAAGATGAAGAAGAAGAAGACAAAGAGAAGAAAAAGAAGAGGATGAAGAAGAAGATGAATAAGAGGAAGAAGAAGAAGAAAAAAAAGAAGAAGAAGGAGAAGAAGAAGAAGAAGAAGAAGAAGAGAAAAAGAAGAAGAGAAAGAGAAGAAGAAGAAGAAGAAGAAGAAGAAGAAGAAGAAGAAGAAGAAGAAGAAGAAGAAAAGAAAAAGAAGAAGAAGAGAAAGAGAAGAAGAAGAAGAAGAAGAAGAAGAAGAAGAAGAAGAGAAGAGAACGAAAAGAAGGAGGAGAAGAAGAAGAAGAAGAAGAAGAAGAAGAAGAAGAAGAAGAAGAAGAAGAAGAGCAGGAGTCGAGAAAGTGAAAGGAAAATGTGAAAAAAAAGAGGAAAAAATCACTTTATGACCAGACAGGTTAATGGTATGAAAGTCCTCTCTCTCTCTCTCTCTCTCTCTCTCTCTCTCTCTCTCTCTCTCTCTCTCTCTCTCTCTCTCTCTACTCTCCTTAATAATATACCAAGTGAAGACCCTGTTCCTCAGATGAATAGCTGAGATCAGTCCTGCTAGGTTAGGTTAGGTTAGGTTAGGTTAAGTTAAGTTAGGCTACGTTCAGTTAGGCTAAGCTAGGCTAGGTTAGGTTAAGTTAGGCTAGGTTAAGTTAGCTAGGTTAAGTTAGGCTAGGTTAAGTTAGGGTAGGCTAGGTTAGGTTAGGTTAGGTTAGGCCAGGTTATGTTAGGCTAGGTTATGCTAGGTTAGGTTAGGTTAGGTTAGGTTAGGTTAGGTTAGGCTAGGTTAGGCCAGGTTATATTAGGCTAGGTTATGCTAGGTTAGGTTAGGTTAGGGTAGGCTAGGTTAGGTTAGGTTAGGTTAGGCCAGGTTATGTTAGGCTAGGTTATGCTAGGTTAGGTTAGGTTAGGTTAGGCTAGGTTAAGTTAGGTTAAGTTAGGCTAGGTTATGCTAAGCTAGGTAAGGCTAGGCTAGGCTAGATGGACGACACAACACGGCTCTGTTAAACAGGAGCCTCCCCCCCTCCCCCTCCCCCCCCCCACAACAGTTAGTAACAAAATCTCATTAAGGAGAGTAGATGGCGCCGGTCCATTTTCTTTATCGACCGGCGTCCCATTTTCTCTAAGGCCGGAACCAAATCCCCCCGTCGTGGGGGGGGGGGGGGGTGATGGGGTTGAGAGGGGGGGGGGGTAGACTCATCAAAACCAAGACAAAAGCTCTTAAAGCTTGAGCGTTACACACACACACACACACACACACACACACACACACACACACACACACACACACACACACACACACACACACACACACATACACACAGGCAAGCTTCCGTGGCGTAGTGGTTTAGTGTTGGTGTGACCACGATTCTCGCACAGGACTGCCTGGGTTCGAGTCCTATTCGATAAATGGAGTACACGGCCGAAGGTACACGAGTGAGGAACACACACACACACACACACACACACACACACACACACACACACACACACACACACACACACACTATCATCAGAGAGCTGGTTCACAACCATTCACCGTTTTCTTTTTTTCCCCTTTCCCCCCCCAAATGCCTCCGTAACCCAACCAGTCCAGACTGGGCCTCACACACACACACACACACACACACACACACACACACACACACACACACACACAAGTACCAAGATTCTTACACCTTCACACATATAATTTGCCCACGCCGGTCTCAGAGAGTAATCATTTACCCCACTTATCCATTCTCTCATTTATCATCACTTATCGACACCTGAATTTTATTCTCTCGTTTAACTTTATCATCCTTCTTTATTCAGTTATCGACACCTGAATATTTATATTTGACTCTTTTTTTTTTTTTTTTGCTTTCTTTTGAAATCTAATTTGCATATCAAGCTGTCTTTGCATATTATCTTTCCTCAATCATTTATTATCTCCCGCTTTTATATACTCTCTATAACATTTATAATTATCGCTCCTTCTATTATCTGTTCACCTCATTCTTGCCCCATTCAATATTCTTTTTTCGTATATATATATATATATATATATATATATATATATATATATATATATATATATATATATATATATATATATTTCTTTTATACTATTCTCCATCTCCCGCGTTAGCGAGGTAGCGTAAAGAACAGAGGACTGAGGCTTTGAGGGAATATCCTCACTTGGCCCCCTTCTCTGTTCCTTCTTTTTGGAAGATCAAAAAACGAGAGGGGAGGATTTCCAGCCCCCCACCCGCTCCCTCCCCCTTTTAGTCGCCTTCTACGACACTGCCTAATTAAAATCCTCGTCTCCATCTCGTCTGTGTCATCCATTCAATACATTTTTTTTCGATTCTACATTTTCATTTTTTCCCTTTAGACTTTTCAAATTTTGGCTGATGTACTTTTTCTTTTTTAATTCTTCCTCACAAAAACATTCCAATCTTTATTTGTTCTTCCTTTGTGGCCTCTTTGTTGTCTTTGCAATTAGTAAAGTGGGCCATATTACTTAACACAGTTTTCAGCGTTATTTTCTTTATCTCTTACACTCTCTTTACTTCTCCTTCACTCACTCTTTACCTTCTGATCTCTTCCATTCGTTCTTTTTTCCTAACCTCTTCCACTATTATTCTACCTCTTCCACTATAATTCCACCTCTTCCACAATCATCACCAACATTCTTGATCAACATGGACTGCACCATCATTTACACCAGCACTCACACCACCATTTTACAACATCACCAACCATCACTTAGACCATCA
>NC_092281.1:2196072-2211072 GCF_036320965.1 Panulirus ornatus
CACACGCAAATGCCCTTTAAAACCAGCTGTTTTATGTAGCAAATGTACATATTTTGATATGTGGAGATGGGCTACATATAAACACACATGTTTACCATGAAGAAAAGACAAGTGATAGCCAAAAATGATGCTTTAAGTTGTGTAAACTAATTCACTAGTATGATGTTGTATACAAATGAATGTTGCATGTTATTAATGAATATTTTACAGTGCATAAAGCAAGGGCGGGGCGCCTCACTGCCACAATATCACTGCTTACTGCAGTGCCCTGAGTATTGCACTGCCTTTGGCAAGGCTGTCTCACTGGAGACAGATTCAACGACCAAATTTTCGCTACTGTCTGTCTGTCTGTCAGTCACTGTCTCTTGATCTCTTCTCTGTCTCTTAATGAGACGAGACTGCATCTTTAGTTTGCCTAGGCACTGTTTGAGAGGGACCAAGGGGATTTTCTCGTGAAAAAATCTCGGGGAGCTTTGGCGTGTCTTCCAATGCCTCGAACACATGGATGGCAACTACGAGTGTTGGAAGCCTCTCTCTCTCTCTCTCTCTCTCTCTCTCTCTCTCTCTCTCTCTCTCTCTCTCTCTCTCTCTCTCTCTCTCTCTTTCTTTCGGTCACTGCCTCTTTCCCCTCTCTTTTATTTGCCACCTCCCCCCACCCCTTTTTTTTTTTTATCTTTGTATTGTCTTTGTCTAACTGTCTCTTTCAACCTGCCCCTCCCTCTTCACCACTGTGTCTCCTCGTTTCTGTTCGCATTTCTGTGTGTTGGGCTGTGTGTGTGTGTGTGTGTGTGTGTGTGTGTGTGTGTGTGTGTGTGTGTGTGTCTACCTGCACTAGACGGGTGGGGTGGTAAGGGATGGGGGTTGAACAGTCGTGTGGACCCCCATCTCAAGCATCAAAACAACTTTACATAAACTCGTTTATACTCATAAAAGTCTTAACATGTTCGTAACTCAGTCTAACCCCATACACCTACTCTACTGTTACTCTCAGAGTATAAGCCCATACACCTTCTACACTTTTACTCTCAAGAGTATAAACTCAAATACCTATTACACTGATCCTACTTGAGCATTTCTCCTCATCTCTTCTAACAGGTTTCTTGCTTAATCTCACGACATGGCTTCTAGCCAGTCATCTGTTTGCATTTTCTGACGACCCGTTCGCTATTGCTGATCCCATACGAGGAGGAGTTAAGCCCCTGTGGGGTTGGGATTTCGACACACACACGTCGAATAATCACGGTACCTATACAACACCTTCAGATTTTGGGAGACATACTTTGTGGTGTTGATTACGTGGTGTTTGGGGATAAGGTGTAGGATGTGGTGATGTCTATCATGAAACATCATTCACAGGTCAAAGTGCGATGTACTGGAAGCACACTGAGTGAACTTTTAAGGAGGAGATACATGTAGAAATAGGACGTTACAGAATTATAAAATTCGACCAAGTTAATACTTTCGCCATTACGAGACATTGGTTGAGTCCCAATTCAGAGAGCGAATAAGACCGGTGATAGAAATCAGAGTGTATTAGACGAGGAGGGGGAGGTGGAGGGGGAAAGGGGAGGGGGAAAGGGGAGGGGGAAAGGGGAGGGGGGGAGATGAGCTGATGTGTACTCTGGACTCGTCAGCTTTGGATCAACTCATGAGCGGAAGAAAAAGAGTGGGCGACAAGAGAGAAGGTTGAGGAACGCCACTATACTTTGAGAAGGGGGATGTGGAGCCATAACTACCACTGTAACAGAACAGCCGAAGAAGAAGAAGAGAAGAAGAAGAAGAAGAAGAAGAAGAAGAAGAAGAAGAAGAAGAAGAAGCAATGCATGATGGACCAGAGAGAAGCCAGAAGAAGAAGAAGAAAAAAGAAAGTTTGGAAAGATGAAACTTACGCCGCACCGCGTCAAAGGCTTTGGAAATGTTGAGTGATAATGCAAGTGTCAAAAAAAAAAATCTACGTGAGAAGAGGAGAAAGAAAATGTACAAGTCTCCATATTGGAAATCACCATCGGGTCTAGTCCTGATCTGAAGGAAGGTAATGGGTTTCTCACTGTTGGCAAACATATGAGTTAAGAGGAGTTCCAAGGACTGACAGCAGACACATGGGAAATGGAGCGATGGCTGGAGGGATGAGCCAGATCTCCATTCCTAGGGAGAAGCTTTTGGTGAAGGAGCAGAGAGAGAGAGATCAGCCAGTAAAACAAGACACAGAATCAGCGACTTGCCTTTTACGAAGGTGTGACCGACATTACGAAGATCAGCGAGCAGATATGAGAGAGGAACCGGTTTCAGGGGAAGGGGAGAGAGATACGAGAGGGAAACCGGTTTCAGGGGAAGGGGAGAGAGATATGAGAGGAAAACCAGTTTCAGTAGAAGGGGAGAGACATATGAAAGGGAAACCAGTTTCATGAGAAAGAGAGGAGATATGAGAGAGGAACCGGTTTCAGGGGAAGGGGAGAGAGATATGAGAGGGGAAACCGGTTTCAGGAGAATGGAAGAGTCTTATAGCATGGTCAGCTTCGTCTCTGATCCTTCAGGCATCTAAGCAGGGGCCGATCAAACTAGGACATGCGAGAGAAAGCTGTACTAGAAGCAGGGGGGAAGGCATGGCTCCACTCACAACCTCGACTACTGTCATTGTACACTCAGCATGAGCCACCTCGGCCAGCGAAGCAGTCAGCACCCTTCCCTGGGAGACAGAAAAAGGAGTCATGTATGGATGAACGCTCACCTCCTCCCGCTCAACAGAGCCACATTTGGCGTCGAGGACGAGCGGGACACAGGACGAATGGGAGGAGGACAGAGGACGAATCGGAGGAGGATAGAGGACGAATAGGAGGAGGAAAGAGGACGAATCGGAGGAGGACAGAGGACGAATGGAGGAGGACAGAGGACGAATCGGAGGAGGACAGAGGACGAATTGGAGGAGGACAGAGGACGAATCGGAGGAGGACAGAGGACGAATTGGAGGAGGACAGAGGACGAATGGAGGAGGACAGAGGACGAATTGGAGGAGGACAGAGGACGAATTGGAGGAGGACAGAGGACGAATCGGAGGAGGACAGAGGACGAATTGGAGGAGGACAGAGGACGAATCGGAGGAGGACAGAGGACGAATTGGAGGAGGACAGAGGACGAATGGAGGAGGACAGAGGACGAATTGGAGGAGGACAGAGGACGAATTGGAGGAGGACAGAGGACGAATCGGAGGAGGACAGAGGACGAATCGGAGGAGGACAGAGGACGAATTGGAGGAGGATAGAGGACGAATTGGAGGAGGACAGAGGACGAATCGGAGGAGGACAGAGGACGAATTGGAGGAGGACAGAGGACGAATCGGAGGAGGAGGAGCACAGGAAAGCTGAAGTGTGTTGTAGTGTCTCTGTTGACGGAAGGGTTCGGAGGTGAAGATGAGGTCGTCGAGAATCTTGGGGGAAAAATATAGTCGTCACCGTTGGTGGGGTAAAAGGACAAAGACAAGAGGCCTTGGCACCGTTCGGATGGTGCCAAGGCAGTGCCTACACAATACTCGTGGCGTGCAGTGAAATCCACTGCAAAGAGGATTTCACTGCGTGTGAATGTGGAAAGAGAGAGAGTGTAATGCCTCATGACAGGATGTCAAGTCATCGAAAAGTTGGACAGAGTTGGAGGAACGGTGTGGGAGTATGAGGGTAGGAGGGGTAAACAACAAACATAAAAGGAGAGTTATGAAAAGTTGATGAAATTTGAGTTCAATGAAATCGAGGTCAGGAAACGTAAGATCCAAGAGGCGAACAAAAAAGTAGTTTTTCTACTGCAGTAGACCCATCATCGCCCACAGAGTAGACACTATGGTAGATGCGAAAGTCAGAGACGTAATAATGTGGAGGAGATGCATCCTGGAACAGCTGGGATTCAGTGAGAAAAGGAAGATCAGAAGAGGAAGTGGACAGATGGTGTCCGACAGAGGAAAACGTAGCTATGATACAGCGGATGTTAGAGGAACGAGATGAGTCAGATGAACTGGGGATGATCTCAATTGCTTGATGTAGGTCAAGAGGACCCTTGGAAACCACCCAGCCTTCCTCGACCGGAGGCACGATTCTCTTTCAGGACGATCCAAACGAGAGTGTACCATTACAATTAATCAATAAAAGGAAAGAGAATATAGAGATTATAGAAATTCGTAAGCTATGTGTCGTCAGATGTTATCAAAAGATATGGGCCAAGGAAGGGAATGGGACAGACAGAACACTGCTGGCTCACTATGACGCCATCAACAGCTATCCTCATACCCACTCGCTAATACTTCCCTGGTGGGTGGAGAACACGTAGCTGCCTCTACTTTTGGCCTGTGATCTGCTGTGAATGGTTAGCTGAATATATCCTGACTCGTGAACTTGAATACGATCCTAATATTTGGCGACAGTGTGCATGTTATTTCTATATTCCTCTCAAGAGTGCAACTCTGTCAGTGTGTTAGTGACAATGTTTACCCCAGTGTTCTCTTCTCATTCATAGATGTCAGTCAGTCATGTCCTTCAAGAAATATTCGTATGGACGTCTTCTTTCACTTCGTTTCGTCTTCAAATTCTTTGCAGTTACTTAGGTCCAATTTCATGGGGTCATTTGTTAAAGCAACTTTTGAGTTTGTTTATATCCCCTTGTACACAGATGCAATCTCTCTCACTCAATATTTCTCTCATGACCTTGACATTATCCGCAAACATAACACAGGTATAAAATCTATTCTTCTGGAAAGTCATATATATATATATATATATATATATATATATATATATATATATATATATATATATATATATACATATACCATGTGAAGCGGGGTGGCGGCGGAAATGGATGAAGGCAGCATGTATGAATATGTGCATGTGTATATATGTATATATGTGTATGCATATGTATATAAACGTTGAAATGTATTGGTATGTATATATGCGTGTGTGGATATATGTGTATGTGGGTGAGTTGGGCCATTCTTTCGTCTGCTTCCTTGCGCTACCTCGCTAACGCGGGTGACAGCGACAAAGTATAATATATAAATAGAATATATATATATATATATATATATATATATATATATATATATATATATATATATATATATGGCTAATATTTAGATCACTTGCTTCATTGTGATCCTACAGCAATATTCATGCATGAATAACTGTAAATTGGTCTCCTTTTTGGGTCTATCGAATTCATGTATCCTCACTGTAATCCATTCGTTTTTTCTCCATATCTATCGAGATATGAATTCTATGATCTGATAGACTCAAATCCTGGCTGGAAATAATTTAAAGATATTTATCTCTATATATACATAACTGCAATAGGCAATCTATACGTCTTTAAGACTTATGGGATGTGTATGTATTTGTCAATATGGCAGCATTTCATTTTATCTACACATCTAAATAAGCCACACATGAAACTCTTGTTACATATCAACAACATATTATCAGAGTTAAAAAAAAAATATATATATGCGGATATAAATTCCTTTTAACCGACAAAATCATGTATGTGTGTAGTTCATAGATCAGTTACATACATTGGACAAAAAAATAATCATGACAGATCATTGAAAAAAAAATATATATGTACATAAAATACACCACAAATTTATATATCCCGTGCCACCTAACCAATCACGAGAGGAAAATAAAACATCAGTCTATTGAAGAACACATGTGAAAAAAAAAAAAACCCCAGCTATAAACATCGCATTTATATCAATGAATTCAAATCGCTTCAGAGAGATACGTAGGTTTGAATGGTGTTTACGAATTAAATGGTGTTATGACGTGTCGCTTGCTTTTCCAAAGGCACTTCAAATCAGACTTTGAACATTTAATGACGCGAAATGAGGGAAAAACATACTCTCTCTCTCTCTCTCTCTCTCTCTCTGTATATATACACACACACACACACACACATATATATATATATATATATATATATATATATATATATATATATATATATATATATATATACATACATAATGAGACTGTGTATGAAGCAAACACTTACATGATAAATGCTTGACTCCCCTACAATGAAGGATTCGAACCCTTACCATTTACCACTCCAGTCCGTTACGCCCAAAAGGGAAGGGTTCGAATCCTTCCCTGTCGAGGATATGTATATGAAGTGTGTGTTTTGTGCGCGTGCGTCTTGCTTTATAGAATCACAATTTGTGAGTACATATAACTATTTGTACAGTGAGGGGGTGGGAGCTGTACGCGGAAAAAGGGGGGAGGGGGGGAGGTGGGGGGAGGGCGGGCTCATCTCTTGAACTTCCTTTACCATCATATAACTTCCTCAATTTTCGGATCGGCATTCACAATCACGCCACCCAGTGCATTCCAATCAACAACCACCATGAAATCATTGTCTTCTTTAACTTCGAGTCACCGACCTTCTTCTGTCTTTTTAGCTTTCGAGAACTGTTCACAGATGACGCCGTCATAGTGGTTTAAAACCTTATAGGTTGGTCGTGATCAAGCCACAATCTCCCGCTTACTCTTCTCTCTTTCACTGGGGACAATTTCATTGCCTCTCTAACCTTCCACTCTAACTCTACTCCTCATCTCAGTACTATTTTTGCCACTTTGTTCTCCAGCATTTCTTTCTTTCTTTCTTCTTCTTCTTCTTCTTCTTCTTCTTCTTCTTTTTCCTCTTCTTCTTTCGTCTTCTTCTTCGTCTTCTTCTTCTTTCTTCTTCTTCTTTCTTCTTCTTCTTCTTCTTCTTCTTCTTCTTCTTCTTCTTCTTCTTCTTCTTTCGTCTTCTTCTTCGTCTTCTTCTTCTTTCTTCTTCTTCTTCTTCTTCTTCTTCTTCTTCTTCTTCTTCTTCTTCTTTCTTCTTCTTCTTCTTAGTCTCTCTACTTCTCAAGTTTGATGATCAAACATGTAAAGCACAATGTAGTTTTCACTCCCCCGACATGCGATGTGTTCAGGTCGCGAAAATATTATATTATTTTGCGTAGTTTCTATATGCTAGTGACGCAAGGCTCTGATGCAGGAGTCGACTCACAAGTCCTCCTCATACACATCCCTGTAGTTTATATTTCCTGTTAGATGATATTTACATCGTGACCTTGTATTCTTCTGAGTTGAATTTCTTGAGTATTGTTTTTCTCTAACCATCTTTGGATTTTGTCTAGGTCCCCTTGTACGTTGATGCAATCCCCAGCGCCCCTTTACTGCCTTCAAGGCTTCGGCATCATCTGCAAACATTTGCAGGTCAAAGATACATGGTTCTTGCAGACTAAGATCAGTAATGGCACTAAGGAAGAGCCCTACGGTACGCTGCTGAAGACCTCAGCTCACATTCCTGCCAGAAGGTCCAACTTATCTCCCAATCTCTTTGTGTGATAACCATTAATGTATTGCAAGGTGAGAGTTTACTGTGTTGCTTCGTCTCTCAACCTTGTATTTATGTATTATACCGTTACCCATCCGTCAGCCCTGCGCCTATGTATATAGACAGTAACATTATCTCTCTCATGTATCCTATTTCCTAGATTATATTTTATATATTCGTTCTTATATAAACCCCACACACATATAGCATCCATAACAAGAGCCCTCCCTCAATGTGTGTGAGGTACCTCCAGTCATTCAAAAACCACCCAACCCATCCTTTCTCTGGGTCTATACAAAACCCATCCTATTCTGGGTCTATAAGTAAATCTAATCATATCACTATTTCATTAGGTCTGCCTTCAAGTTATTAATAATTCAGACAGGAGTTTAGAATTTCATCGCAAGCTCCCAACATCGAAAGCAGTTGGCCACAAACTTCTCTGGGGGAAGGGAGGAGAGAGAGAGGGGGAAACACCATGCAGTGGAAAGTTGAACCTCATAATCAATGGATCATAGGAACAATTTCTGCTGTAAACCACGTCCAGGACGAACAAATATGACGGAGGAGCTTAATTGGAAAGGGAAGGGGGGGGGGGGGGGGTTGTTTACTGTCTGGCTGTGGCCCCCTCCGATGTCTCGCATGTACTTTTCGCTTTCCGTCTACCTATGTGATCTGTCTATCTCTCAATCAGTCTGAGGCCTGCCTGTGTCTCTCTCTCTCGGCCAAGAGCGCAACGCGCCAGCAGTGTCTCTGTAAGCAACACCTCGTCCTTGATCTCTCTCTCTCTCTCTCTCTCTCTCTCTCTCTCTCTCTCTCTCTCTCTCTCTCTCTCTCTCTCTACGTCTGTTTATCCCACGTCTCGAGGACCAGCCTCCTCCACCATCAGGGAACGCACGAGGAGAAAACGAACCTGACCACATGATCACAATTATTATTATCAAACCTAAAGTTACCGACATAAAGGATATATATATATATATATATATATATATATATATATATATATATATATATATATATATATATATATATATATATATATATATTCCTGTGTCCACGGGCGGGGAAAATGAAACAGGATAAGTTCCCAAGTGCACTTTCGTGCAACAATGTATGTATTGCCAATGTCTTCCATTCTATAACATTTTCGCATCACACTCTCTCGCATCTCCCAAAGCATCGCCGGTTTCGAATGTCATACGAGAACTTTTCCACACGTTCTTTGAAATAAATACGATCTTCAAACCCGGATCTCACAAGCTGTACTCCCTGAATCAGTAGAGCGCCAGTGTATTGCACAATCAAATTACTTCAGTACAGCACACAAGATTACGTTAACACGAATCTCACACTCTCTCTATTTCACAGTCACGAGGCACTTTGCCAGTGGCGCTAATAAGGCAATGACGTTATCATGTGTGTAGGTGTGTATATATATATATACATAAGCTAAATTGGACGTGTGTGTGTGTGTGTGTGTGTGTGTCGTGGTAGCGTCAGCAGAGACCAAAGTCAGCGAATGAAAACGACAGCGACCAGCTCAGCGAACTCAGGAGGGGTACAGATGTGAACGCGACTGAACCCTTGAGTACGACGGTACGATCCTTAAGTAGTACGACGGTACGACCCCTGAGAGGGACGGTACGATCCTTGTTTACGACCCATTTGACCACGACGGTACGATCCTTAAGTACGACGGTACGACCCCTGAGAGGGACGGTACGATCCTTGCTTACGACCCCTTGAGCACGACGGTACGATCCTTGAGTACGACGGTACGACCCTTGAGAAGGACGGTACGGTCCTTGCTTACGACCCCTTGAGCACGACGGTACGATCCTTGAGTACGACGGTACGACCCTTGAGAGGGACGATACGGTCCTTGCTTACGACCCCTTGAGCACGACGGTACGATCCTTGAGGACGACGGTACGACCCTTGAGAGGGACGGTACGATCCTTGTTTACGACCCCTTGAGCACGACGGCACGATCCTTAAGTACGACGGTACGACCCTTGAGAGGGACGGTACGATCCTTGCTTACGACCCCTTGAGCACGACGGTACGATCCTTGAGTACGACGGTACGACCCTTGAGAAGGACGGTACGGTCCTTGCTTACGACCCCTTGAGCACGACGGTACGATCCTTGAGTACGACGGTACGACCCTTGAGAGGGACGATACGGTCCTTGCTTACGACCCCTTGAGCACGACGGTACGATCCTTGAGGACGACGGTACGACCCTTGAGAGGGACGGTACGATCCTTGCTTACGACCCCTTGAGCACGACGGTACGATCCTTGAGTACGACGGTACGACCCTTGAGAGGGACGGTACGATCCTTGCTTACGACCCCTTGAGCACGACGGTACGATCCTTAAGTACGATGGTACGACCCCTGAGAGGAACGGTACGATATTTGAGCATGACGGTACGATCGTTGATTATGACTGTACGATCTTTAACGACGGCGGTACGACGACTGAAAATGACGTTACGATCCTGGAGTACGACGGCTTGACCCTTGATCACGACGGTACGACCCTTCAGCACAACGGTACGACCCATGAGTGAGGTGTCTTAGTTTCTGATCTGATATCTTATGGTCGATGCGATATGAAGACAAATATACACTTGCCTTGAGATTATATATATATATATATATATATATATATATATATATATATATATATATATATATATATATATATATATATATATAATATACATATATATTCCTATGAGTTCACGGGGAAAAGAAACACGATAAGTTCCCAAGTGCACTTTCGTGCAATAATCACATCATCAGGGGAGACACAAGAGAGAAATATAACAGTCAGTTGATATACATAGAAGAGACGAAGCTAGGACGCCATTTGGTAAACATGTGATTGTCCAAGACAGACGTATGTCATGGACAATCACATGTTTACCAACTGGCGTCCTAGCTTCGACTCTTCCATGTATATCAACTGACTTATGTTTCTTTCTTGTATCTCCCCTGATGATGTGATTATTACACGAAAGTGCACTTGGGAACTTATCGTGTTTCATTTTCCCCGTGGATTCATACGAATATACTTGATCACGCGCAAATTTGTGATCCTTTCCAACACACACAGACACACACAGACACACACACACACACACACACACACACACACACATATATATATATATATATATATATATATATATATATATATATATGGAGAGAATGAGTGAGGAAAGATTGACCAAGAGGATATATGTGTCGGAGGTGGAGGGAACGAGGAGAAGAGGGAGACCAAATTGGAGGTGGAAAGATGGAGTGAAAAAGATTTTGTGTGATCGGGGCCTGAACATGCAGGAGGGTGAAAGGAGGGCAAGGAATAGAGTGAATTGGAGCGATGTGGTATACCGGGGTTGACGTGCTGTCAGTGGATTGAATCAAGGCATGTGAAGCGTCTGGGGTAAACCATGGAAAGCTGTGTAGGTATGTATATTTTGCGTGTGTGGACGTATGTATATACATGTGTATGGGGGTGGGTTGGGCCATTTCTTTCGTCTGTTTCCTTGCGCTACCTCGCAAACGCGGGAGACAGCGACAAAGAAAAAAAAAAATATATATATATATGCAATACTTTTTCTTACAGTTGAGACTGCAGTCTCTCTAAGAGTCTTGGAGGGTGTGGAAAATATGCCCCTTTAAAGAGGAGCACGTCGTAAATGTGTGGGGAAAAAAAAAAAAAAGATACTGGTGGGATATACACAATTCCTAAAGCTTAGAGGCGTAAGGGAAGAAAGAGACTTCACAACGGCCTCCCTCTGAGATGCCAGCAGCCACCAAATAACTATGTGATGCGGGTTTTGGTCGGGTATTGCGTGGTCTAGGATACGGCAGGGACAGAAGAGGAGCCAGGTCGCGAAGTGGAGATACCAAAGTAATATACAGTAAATACAGAGGAGGGAAAAGTGTACCAGAGCTACACCATGGGGGGCAAAAAGGGGTCATACTTCGAGATCTGAGTGGGGGAGTTGATAGGTCGAACTGCTATAGGTTCGACCTTATTAAGAAGTGCCTTGACCCACAACCTCTCCAGATGCGAGAGCGTCACTCCATATACTGGAATGGATCAATCCCTTCTATAATGAAAGAAATTGTGGGATGAACAGAAATTACGGCACTCAAAATGGATCAGTCCTTTGTTTTCTATTCTAGAGACAGACTAATGTATTCGTGGATTGTCAAGGTTCGAGAACGGGTTAAATGTTATATACTTCTATTACGTGCCCACTGTGTCCACTAGCGGGAGCACAGATACGTCAAAAAGAAATTGGAAAGTCATAGGGGGATTTGACAAAGAGATATGACCAGAACCTGGGTTGCGTCTGGGATATCCCGTCCAAGACGTGGAATATCCCAGCTTATAGAGGAAGCTGTGACGAGACGAGATGCAGAGCGGGGTAAAGAAGACTCTATGGACCAGGAGGAAGTGTATGAATGCATCTGGTTATCGGCTGAAGGAAAAGAAGAAAAGGTTCTCAATGAAAAGAAGGAAGAGCTAAGGAGACAGCACAGGGCCTTGAGGTCCACGACTTTCGACAGGGAAAGAGGAAAAGGCTGATCTACCTACACTAACAGATCCACATTGACCACAAAGGATATTAGATATGAGACATAATAATGGTTACACGAGAGAAATCTCCAAAAGTCTCCCAGGGATGATGTCCCGACATGATTGAGACACGACAAGATACGCCCCAGCTCATCTTGTGGACACTACAAATGATGATGAAGGAGAAGACGAAGATTCAAGTCGTTTATGGAAGTAGAGTTTGAGAAAGGATTCAAAAAGGACTTTCTTAATCGTAAAATTCGGGACAAACAAGTCGATAGACGGATGGATGAAAAGGGTTCAACCTTCTTTAAAAACAGACTACATCTCCACGAAGAGGGGGTAAAAAGCTCTGGTGTTGAAATCGAAGTGGAACAGACGAAGAAAATAGGAGCAAGATGAAAGTTACTCGCCTTCAAAAGATGAGGTTATCTGTCGCCTCCCCTCCATACACCTTGCTTGTGTCTAACGAGGGGAAAAGATTTTCCTGGACTACACGACAAGTGATTACGAGGAGATGTGGTGAATATCTGGGTGTATGGGGGAGGCATGAGCAGGGGTGAGGGAAAGTTAAGAGAGTCATCTGGGTGTGTGGGAGGCATCAGGAGGGGTGAGGGAAAGTTAAGAGAGTCATCTGGGTGTGTGGGAGGCATCAGGAGGGGTGAGGGAAAGTTAAGAGAGTCATCTGGGTGTGTGGGAGGCATCAGGACGGGTGAGGGAAAGTTAAGAGAGTCATCTGGGTGTGTGGGAGGCATCAGGACGGGTGAGGGAAAGTTAAGAGAGTCATCTGGGTGTGTGGGAGGCATCAGGACGGGTGAGGGAAAGTTAAGAGAGTCATCTGGGTGTGTGGGAGGCATCAGGACGGGTGAGGGAAAGTTAAGAGAGTCATCTGGGTGTGTGGGAGGCATCAGCAGGGGTGAGGGAAAGTTAAGAGAGTCATCTGGGTGTGTGGGAGGCATCAGCAGGGGTGAGGGAAAGTTAAGAGAGTCATCTGGGTGTGTGGGAGGCATCAGCAGGGGTGAGGGAAAGTTAAGAGAGTCATCTGGGTGTGTGGGAGGCATCAGCAGGGGTGAGGGAAAGTTAAGAGAGTCATCTGGGTGTGTGGGAGGCATCAGGAGGGGTGAGGGAAAGTTAAGAGAGTCATCTGGGTGTCGAACTTCCTCCTGACACTGGAGGGGTTGTCGAACTTCCTCCTGACGCTGGAGGGGTTGTCGAACCTCCTCCTGACACTGGAGAGGCTGTCGAACCTCCTCCTGACACTGGAGAGGTTGTCGAACTTCCTCCTGACGCTGGAGAGGTTGTCGAACCTCCTCCTGACGCTGGAGGGGTTGTCGAACCTCCTCCTGACACTGGAGAGGTTGTCGAACTTCCTCCTGACGCTGGAGAGGTTGTCGAACCTCCTCCTGACACTGGAGAGGCTGTCGAACCTCCTCCTGACACTGGAGAGGTTGTCGAACTTCCTCCTGACGCTGGAGAGGTTGTCGAACCTCCTCCTGACACTGGAGAGGTTGTCGAACCTCCTCCTGACACTGGAGAGGCTGTCGAACTTCCTCCTGACGCTGGAGAGGCTGTCGAACCTCCTCCTGACACTGGAGAGGCTGTCGAACTTCCTCCTGACACTGGAGGGGTTGTCGAACCTCCTCCTGACACTGGAGAGGTTGTCGAACTTCCTCCTGACACTGGAGAGGTTGTCGAACTTCCTCCTGACGCTGGAGAGGCTGTCGAACTTCCTCCTGACACTGGAGAGGTTGTCGAACTTCCTCCTGACACTGGAGGGGTTGTCGAACCTCCTCCTGACACTGGAGAGGTTGTCGAACCTCCTCCTGACACTGGAGAGGCTGTCGAACCTCCTCCTGACACTGGAGAGGCTTCGCCTCACACGTACGAAGATCTCGAGCAGAGGCGAAGGGTGGACGAAGAGGCGTCGGAGGAAGGAGAGGTTTTCCTTTTTTTTCTACAAGATCCAACACGACAGCTCCTTTGCCCTTGACACGACAGCTCCTTTGCCCTTGACACGACAGCTCCTTTGCCCTTGACACGACAGCTCCTTTGCCCTTGACACGACAGCTCCTTTGCCCTTGACTTCCCTCGACGCCAGGCATCGCCACTCACTGGGCAAGAGGAGCATATCTTAAAGGCCCATCCCGCAACCACTTGTGCAACACTCTCGACGCAGAAACAAATGCCTCACGACCAGAGAGAAGATTGGGGAGAAATCGACACAAAAGTCTGAAAACAATTCTCGAGCCTCGCTATCGTTTATAAATTGGCAATATCTACGTTCTGGAACGGGCAGCTGGAAGGAGGAGGAGGAGAAGAAGAGATGCGTCTAATACAGATACGTTTAGAGGGTGTTCGTATGAGCCACTGGAAGACATGAGTGTGTAAGGACCTCGCGAAGGAACAGAAGCCAAAAACGAACCCAGCGTGGGAGACGAGGAAGGTTGGGTCCGCCTGGGAGACATGGAAGGTTGGGTCCGCCTGGGAGACATGGAAGGTTGGGTCCGCCTGGCAGACGAGGAAGATTGGGTAATGATTTGATCCAAGATTCTTTAAGAATGGAAGACGTGTGGACTCCCATCGCCTAACTATCACTTTGGTAGTTCGACAGTTCCTTATGCTTCCTGCTGTGGTCTCCGAAACCAACGGCAGATGGAAGACAGATCTTACATACAAACATACATACATATACATATATATATATATATATATATATATATATATATATATATATATATATATATATATATATATATATATATATATTTATATATTGGAAAGGATCACAATTTTGCGCGTGATCAAGATATTCCTATGAGTCCACGGGGAAAATGAAACACGAAAAGTTCCCAAGTGCACTTTTGTGTAATAATCACATCATCACAGGAGACACAAGAGAGAAATATAACAGTCAGTTGATATACATCGAAGAGACGAAGCTAAATGGCGTCCTAGCTTCGTCTCTTCGATGTATATCAACTGACTGTTATATTTCTCTCTTGTGTCTCCCCTGATGATGTGATTATTACACG
>NC_092281.1:2216072-2223572 GCF_036320965.1 Panulirus ornatus
TGAAAAGGGGGCCGAACTCCATATATGAGGGTGAAAAGGTCGAACTCTATACATGAAGGTGAAAGGGGGGGGGGGGTCGAACTGTATACATGAGGGTGAAAAGAAGGGGGTCGAACTCTATATATATGCGAGGTGTGAAGAAAAGGGGTTCGAACTCTGTATTAAGAGGTTATAAGAGGCTTTCCCAGAGCCGGTCATGGAAGAGCTGGGAGGAAGAGTGAGAGGTGGGCGCTTACGATTAAGCCGGGAGAGAGAGAGAGAGAGAGAGAGAGAGAGAGAGAGAGAGAGAGAGAGAGAGAGAGAGAGAGAGAGAGAGAGAGAGAGAGAGAGAGTTCACCATAAGACAATAAACCACCATCAACATATGTCCTCTTAATAGTAGCGATTTAAAAAGCAAAAAAAGGGAAAAAGAAAAAGAAAAAGAAAAAAGAAAGAGAAAAAGGGAAAATTAATTCTATGTCTAAAAACGTAAGTTTTCGCACGCCCCGGGTGCAGACGACGCCGCCACCGTTTTCCACCCTCAGTTATTTCAGCCATTCAGCTCAAGAGCGGAGAAGGATTTATGGCCGGATAAAAACATTGTTTTCCGGAAAATGTATGAATGGAGGAACGAATGAAAAGCTTAAGGAAAAAAAGAAAAAAGGGAAATTATTCGTTTATCAATCGTGGTTCAAGTCGATAAATTATTAATTTTTTTTTTTATTATACTTTGTCGCTGTCTCCCGCGTTTGCGAGGTAGCGCAAGGAAACAGACGAAAGAAATGGCCCAACCCCCCCCCCCCCCATACACATGTATATACATACGTCCACACACGCAAATATACATACCTACACAGCTTTCCATGGTTTACCCCAGACGCTTCACATGCCTTGATTCAATCCACTGACAGCACGTCAACCCCGGTATACCACATCGCTCCAATTCACTCTATTCCTTGCCCTCCTTTCACCCTCCTGCATGTTCAGGCCCCGATCACACAAAATCTTTTTCACTCCATCTTTCTACCTCCAATTTGGTCTCCCTCTTCTCCTCGTTCCCTCCACCTCCGACACATATATCCTCTTGGTCAATCTTTCCTCACTCATTCTCTCCATGTGCCCAAACCACTTCAAAACACCCTCTTCTGCTCTCTCAACCACGCTCTTTTTATTTCCACACATCTCTCTTACCCTTACGTTACTCACTCGATCAAACCACCTCACACCACACATTGTCCTCAAACATCTCATTTCCAGCACATCCATCCTCCTGCGCACAACTCTATCCATAGTCCACGCCTCGCAACCATACAACATTGTTGGAACCACTATTCCTTCAAACATACCCATTTTTGCTTTCCGAGATAATGTTCTCGACTTCCACACATTCTTCAAGGCCCCCAGAATTTTCGCCCCCTCCCCCACCCTATGATCCACTTCCGCTTCCATGGTTCCATCCGCTGCCAGATCCACTCCCAGATATCTAAAACACTTCACTTCCTCCAGTTTTTCTCCATTCAAACTCACCTCCCAATACATTATTAGATGTGAGAACTGGAGGAAGTGAAGTGTTTTAGATATCTGGGAGTGGATCTGGCAGCGGATGGAACCATGGAAGCGGAAGTGGATCATAGGGTGGGGGAGGGGGCGAAAATGCTGGGGGCCTTGAAGAATGTGTGGAAGTCGAGAACATTATCTCGGAAAGCAAAAATGGGTATGTTTGAAGGAATAGTGGTTCCAACAATGTTGTATGGTTGTCAGGCGTGGGCTATGGATAGAGTTGTGCGCAGGAGGATGGATGTGCTGGAAATGAGATGTTTGAGGACAATGTGTGGTGTGAGGTGGTTTGATCGAGTGAGTAACGTAAGGGTAAGAGAGATGTGTGGAAATAAAAAGAGCGTGGTTGAGAGAGCAGAAGAGGGTGTTTTGAAGTGGTTTGGGCACATGGAGAGAATGAGTGAGGAAAGATTGACCAAGAGGATATATGTGTCGGAGGTGGAGGGAACAAGGAGAAAAGGGAGACCCAATTGGAGGTGGAAAGATGGAGTGAAAAAGATTTTGTGTGATCGGGGCCTGAACATGCAGGAGGGTGAAAGGAGGGCAAGGAATAGAGTGAATTGGAGTCATGTGGTATACAGGGGTTGACGTGCTGTCAGTGGATTGAATCAAGGCATGTGAAGCGTCTGGGGTAAACCATGGAAAGCTGTGTAGGTATGTATATTTGCGTGTGTGGATGTATGTATATACATGTGTATGGGGGGGGGGGGTGGGGCCATTTCTTTCGTCTGTTTCCTTGCGCTACCTCGCAAACGCGGGAGACAGCGACAAAGTATAAAAAAAAAAAAAAATATATATATATATATATATATATATATATATATATATATATATATATATATATATATATATATATATATATAACAAAAAAATTAATAAATAAATATATATATATATATATATATATATATATATATATATATATATATATATATATATATATATATATATATATATATATATATATATAAGAGCTGAGGGAAAAAGATTATTATTAACAAAGTTCTACCTTACTGCTCTGATGGCTTATAATTCCCTTGACGAACTGGAACGAATCGCTGATTAGAATAATTATTGAAGCACACTGACCATGGTGTTTGGAGGAGCAAGATTAACCCTGCAAAATATTGGAGGAAGTGAACAAATGGAGGTGGATTTGAACCCCCTCTTCCTCCTCCTCCTCACACGAAACCTTGGTTCAAATAGCCTATCCATTACTGACGTGGTGGCCCCCTTCTTTGACCCCGAGCCTTTAAGGTCAGGTCACAAAGCTAAGGCCATCAAAGGTTTCGTACCCCTCGCGTTCAGAGATCGCTTTCCCCACGCTCAAAAAAGTTCTCCATCAGCAAAAAAATGAATAAAATTTTGGTAAAACTAAGATTCGTCTGCGATATGCACATACAGACTTGCACATTCCTGTAACAGGCGTTTGCGAGGTAGCGCAAGGATACAGACGAAAGAATGGCCCAACCCACCCACATACACATGTATATACATACACGTCCACACACACACATATACATACCTATACATCTCAATGTATACATACAAATACATACACAGACATATACATATATACACAAATACATATTCATACTTGCTGCCTTCATCCATTCCCGTCGCCATCCCGCCACACAGGAAATGGCACCCCCCTCTCCCTGCGCGCGTGCGAGGTAGCACTAGAAAAAGACAACAAAGGCCACATTCGTTCTCACTCAGTCTCTAGCTGTCATGTATAATGCACCGAAACCACAGCTCCCATTCCACATCCAGACCCCACAGAACTCTCCATGGTTTACCCCAGACGCTTCACATGCCCTGGTTCAATCCATTGACAGCACGTCGACCCCGGTATACCACATCGTTCCAATTCACTCTATTCCTTGCACGTCTTTCATCCTCCTGCATGTTCAGGCCCCGATCGCTCAAAATCTTTTTCACTCCATCCTTCCACCTCCAATTTGGTCTCCCACTTCTCGTTCCCTCCACCTCTGACACATATATCCTCTTTGTCAATCTTTCCTCACTCATTCTCTCCATGTGACGAAACCATTTCAATACCCCTTCTTCTGCTCTCTCAACCACACTTTTTATTACCACACATCTCTCTTACCCTTTCATTACTTATTCGATCAAACCACCTCACACCACATATTGTCCTCAAACATCTCATTTCCAACACATCCACCCTCTTCCACACAACTCTATAGCCCATGCCTCGCAACCATATAACATTGTTGGAACCCCTATTCCTTCAAACATACCCATTTTTGCTCTCCGAGATAACGTTCTCGCCCTCCACACATTCTTCAACGCTCCCAGAACATTTGCCCCCTCCCCCACCCTGTGACTTACTTCCGCCTCCATAGTTCCATCCGCTGTTAAATCCACCCCCAAATATCTAAAACAGTTTAATTCCTCCAATTTTCTCCATTCAAACTTACCTCCCAGTTGACTTGTCCCTCAACCCTACTGAACCTAATATCCTTGCTCTTATTCACATTTATTCTCAGCTTTCTTCTTTCACACATTTTACCAAACTCAGTCACTAGCTTCTGCAGTTTCTCACCCGAATCAGCCACCAGCGCTGTATCATCAGCGAACAACAACTGATTCACTTCCCAAGCTCTCTCATCCACAACAGACTGCATATTTGTCCCTCTCTCCAAAACTCTTGCATTCACGTCCCTAACAACCCCATCCATAAACGAATTAAACAACCATGGAGACATCACGCACCCCTTCCGCAAACCGACATTCACTGAGAACCAATGACTTTCCTCTCTTCCCACTAGCACACGCACACACACACACATAAGTAAAGACATGTTAAATACAGTTTACACAAAAGAATCTGGAACAACACCAGTGTAAATCTCTCCTCGTAACACACGAAAATTGAAAAGAAAAACAAATCAACCTATATTCTATGGGCTTCAGGCACGAAGCTGCCGCTCGGAAAGGCAGTCCGGTAGCGCTCAGGGACGGTGGAACAAAGGAGAGTGTTGCATGGGTATAAGAATAGAATACTTCCATGAACCCGGCGTACGTATAATGAAGGGCAATTTGAGAGAGTTAAACTATAAGGAGGAAGACTTTGTGGAAATAATTCTATAAGGAAGATAAAAGAATTGAGGAAATTCAACTATAAAGAAAAAAAAAATATGGGGAATTAAACTATTCCAAGAACACTATGGACTCGTCTGATTTCCAAGACGTGTGAGGTGGAGAAGCACCCGAGTGAGATTGGAAAGAATCATTTCCTCAAGATACGTCGGCACATAAAGAAAACGAGAGACGGTAAGGGAAAGATTACGGACGACACAAGAGCGAAAAAAGAGTTTGAAAAGTGTAACAAATAAGGAATACACGCACTGAAGTAACAGTACACTGTGAAAAATAGGAATAAACACACTGAAATAACAGTACACTGTGAAAATAAGGACCATATGGACTGAAATAACAGTACACTGTGGAAATAAGAAACAAATGCACTGAAATAACAGTATACTGTGAAAATAAGGACCATATCGATTGAAATAACAGTACACTGTGAAAATAAAGAGATGCTATTTCCAAATCTATGGGGTATGATGTGTCGTTTCACAGGTCAATCAAGGACTGACTCCTATTACAGCTGACGCTTGGGTAATTGGAAAGAGGAATTCAAATGAGAAGTTAATGATATGGATATGGGTACACGTAATACTTTAAATGCTAATTTTCCAAACGTATTCATGGCAGATGGTATAACACACACACACACACGTACGTACGTACGAACACCGACCTGTGGGAGATGGCTGAAGGGTATTGTGGAAAATACTGACATCTATAGACAAGGAATTTGAACGCTTATGAAAGAATAAGATTCACACAAGCCACACACACACACACACACACACACACACACACACACACACACTGTATGGCATCAAGTCGTATGTACTCAGGAGGATGTGCAAGGGAAAACAAAATAGGGACAAATGCTGTCTTAGAACCTCAAAATTAAAGATGAATTTGCGTCTCGAAGACCAAAAACCAAAAAATAATGTGGTGTGAGATTGAAAGTACTGCCCATCTTTTAGAAAGATGGTAGAGAAGTTGACCTACGAAACTCATCTTTGTTTACAAACGAGAAGTTTCGACAAGGCTGGTGAAGTTCAACCCCACAGGAAGTCTGAAATGATGAACTTGGGCAAGACTGAATATACATAATGGAAAGGATCGCAATTTTGCGCGTGATCAAGATATTCCTATGAGTCCACGGGGAAAATGAAACACGAAAAGTTCCCAAGTGCACTTTCGTGTAATAATCACATCATCAGGGGAAACACAAGAGAGAAATATAACAGTCAGTCGATATACATCATCCACTGATGATGTGATTATTACACGAAAGTGCACTTGGGAACTTTTCGTGTTTTATTTCCCCCGTGGACTCATAGGAATATATATATGTATAGAGTGAGACTAGAAGGATAATTGCTACGAAAATCATCTTGGATGAATTACATTTACGAAGATCTACTTATGAGGGGGGTAAGGGTGGGTTTTGGAGAGGGGGGGCATAATGACTTATTTATCACCAAGATATCTCACGCAAAAGACTTCGAAAAGAACTGAGTTGTCGTCAGAAATTACCTTTAATGACATAAAGGAATCATTCAAGAAATTACGTTACGATTATTTCTGCCTGTTGTGTGGTTCAGTCCTCAGACCTCCATTATTACAGGAAAATTCAAAGATGATTCGTATATTCCTGGCGAATCACTTACACAGAAGTACAGTAACCTGGAGAATCACTTACACAGAAATACAGTAACCTGGCGAATCACTTACACAGAAATACAGTAACCTGGCGAATCACTTACACAGAAATACAGTAAGTAACCTGGCGAATCACTTACACAGAAATACAGTAACCTGGCGAATCACTTACACAGAAATACAGTAACCTGGCGAATCACTTACATAGAAATACAGTAACCTGGCGAATCACTTACACAGAAATACAGTAACCTGGCGAATCACTTACACAGAAGTACAGTAACCTGGCGAATCACTTACACAGAAATACAGTAACCTGGCGAATCACTTACATAGAAATACAGTAACCTGGCGAATCACTTACACAGAAATACAGTAAGTAACCTGGCGAATCACTTACACAGAAATACAGTAACCTGGCGAATCACTTACACAGAAATACAGTAACCTGGCGAATCACTTACACAGAAATACAGTAAATGATTTGAGAACTCAATCCAAGAGAATCTTTCTTGTTATATTCATAGAGTTAGAAGAGACAGTTATTTTCCGGTTCATACAAAATAACTAGACTCAGGGCGTATTACATAAGTTTCTCTAAGATCATTGTATAAATTCAGCTCTTCTCTCCGTTTCTCTTTTATCCGTGGGAGCGTCTGAAAGTCCCGTGGGCATTCAGAGAATATATTATTCACCCCAGCGAATTTCTTTTTTATCTTCCCCCCCAATAAGAAGATCCCAAAAAGAATTTATCCCGTGAAAGTCCAAGAGACCTATTGTAAATTATTCTCTCTCTCTCTCTCTCTCTCTCTCTCTCTCTCTCTCTCTCTCTCTCTCTCTCTCTCCTAGCGAAGAGGCGAGCGCAGGCGCTGATCTGGTGGACAGACAAGAGTGGAGGATGTGTCATGTTGACAACTGCACAGCACACGAGACTGTCTCGTTCACATGAAGAATAATAACCTCACACGAGGGGTTAATACTCCAGTCTTCGGGGAGGTCAAGTGTGAGGTACTAGGTGAAACTCAAGCGAGGGATTAACACTCCAGTCTTGAAGTACAGGTGGTCAAGTGTGAGGTACTGGGTGAAGCTGAAGCGAGGTTTAACATTCCCTTCTTCGAGTACAGGAGGTCAAGTGTAAGGTACTGGGTGAAGCTGAATGGGTTAACACTCCAGTCTTCGAGTACAGGAGGTCAA